>NC_056741.1:1825633336-1825720836 GCF_019279795.1 Protopterus annectens
ATGTTCGAGCATCCAATATAGACCCGATTATTATATTACTATGAGATGTATAAAAGATGTGTGATTTCATTGTATGTATTACTCTGTAAAGGCTTTGTGAAGCCGAGGCTGTAGGAGGTTTTTCAATATTTTATTGTTTTATAATAAACAACTTTATTCACATATACACTGGCCTTTTTGTGTGCAGTGGAATACCTTTTCCCTTTGCTAATATCAGATTTTCTTGTAGTGGGGTTTCTTGTCTCCATTAGTACCTGTTGAGCGTCCTCAGTAAACAGGTGCCCAAAGGTTGTTAAGACCCTGTAATAGGGTTGGTGTGTATCAAACACCCCTGATCTTGTGTGAGTAGATCCATTCTGTGAAAAAGTTTGTGGTAATTTCCCCTTTTCATTTCCAAAATAAGGGAGAACCACTGTTGCCTGGCTGGAAAGGAGTTCCCACAATGATCTTGGGGGATTCCTTCTGAATTTTCAGAAGTACCCTGGATTTCAGTGGAAAGGGTGGAAACATAAAGGAAAATTCCTGTCCAAGGGAAAAAAAAGGTATTGTTTTTCAGGCCTTCTTGCATGGAGTCCTAGAATCTTGCCAGCTGATTGTTCAGAGAAGTTGCAAATAGGTCATTTGAAGAACTCCTCACAGATGGCTGCAACCTTGGAAGACCTCCTGATCTAGCTTCCATTTGTGAGAATCTGACCTTATCCTGCTCAGCTTGTCTTCCGTAGAGCAAGCATCTGTTATATTTATGTGCTCTTGTCTGTCCTTAGTGTACCACACACCTTGCAATTTTAGTCCTCCAAAAACTACTCCCCAAGCAAAGCCCAGGCATCTGTAGTGACTGACTGCTTTGGAACAGAGGTGTAGAAAGCAAGACCCTGGTTTAGGGAAATTTGTTGTCTCTACCAAGTAATTTCTCTTCTGACAACCCCCAACACTGGGATTTAAAAAGACAATGGGTGTTGGTGCTAGGACCAAAGAGACTTCAAAGATTTTATCTTTCTCAGGTGGAGTCTTGCAAAGGTTATCATGAGAAATCATAAATGCCACGAGACCCAAAATCTTGAGGTATTCCCTTGCAATGACTGAATTCTGAGTAGAAAGCCTTAGAACTAGATCTAAATACAGATGTTTTTTTTTCTTTCCTGTGAATGAAAAGCTCTTTGAACTGAGGTATCTAGCTGACACCCCCAGGAAAACAATCCTATGAGAAAGAGATAAAGACTTTTGAATGTTCTCCTGGAATCCCAGCTTGTTTATGACATCTCTAACCCAAGTGAGAAATTCCTGATCATTTGAAAAGGATGCTGCAAAGGTAAGCAAGTCATCTAAATATGGAAAAATGTAGATACCCTATAGCCTGCAATGAGCTATAACTGGAGCTAGACACTTTATGAACACTCTTGGTGCAGAGGATAGTCCAAAGGGTAAGGCAGAGAACTGATAGTGATTCAGGCACACAAAACTTTAAAAGCCTTAAGTCATAATGAATAGGGATGTGATGATAAGCATCTTTTAAATCTAGTGTTACCAGGTTATTTCAGTGAAGAAGAGATAACTGGTTCTGAAGTGACATCATTTTTAATTTAGGCACTATAACAAACAGGTTTAGGAAAGAAAGATCCAGAACTGGTCTCCAAGCATTTTCTTTCTTTGGCAATTAAAACATCCTTTAAATAAAAATATTTCCCAACCTGGGAAGGAGGAACTGGTTCTATCATTCCGTGGGAGAGCATGTGCTGAAGAACAATGGAAGTAAGAGTCTTAGGATCATAGGTTCATAAGTATGTGCTAGGCTAATGAGCACCTGGGCCTTTATAAGCATAGTCATGCAATCCAACCCAGTTGTGTCCCTTTTTATCATAGGAGTTTGTTAGGAGGGGGTATATTAGTTAGGAATTTTCAGGAGGTTGTGGGGGTGGGGGGGAGATGGGTGGTGTTAGTTTAGGCATTACTTTCTCTATCTGCCAGAGACAGGGGGTCCAGACCTGGGGTAATTTCTGATTTCCTATCCATTGGTCAAGGTTATGCTTAAATACAGTTGGGGATGGACTCTGCTTCACATGGATGGGGATCTTGTTCCAGAGCAACAGAATCCTCTGAGACACAAATCTGTCTTGCCAGTTTGTCTTATTTATGTCACAAGCAACATTTAAATCATTGGAAGTAGTGGCTCTGATGCTGTTAATTTTATGGATGTGCAAAAGGTCCATTAGAGCTGGATCAGAGGATGGCTTGTATGCCAAGTATAGAGTGCCAGTCCATAAGCTGTAGGAGACAGAGTATAGAGATAAGGCTTTAAGGCTATCTGTGTAGGGCAAACTGTTTATACCCTAGATTATCCTAGTAAGGAACCTTTGAGGACATTCCAGCTGTTGCATAGGTCTGATCAGGTACATGCCAAAGCAGACATTGCACTCAATGATGGATCTGATCAGGGCAAAATAAAGTGGCACTATGACTTCCTTGGACCTGGATGCCATGCCCTTACTTATAAGTCGGGCACCATAGAATGATTGTTCTACTGTCTTGGCCACATGTTCAAAGACCAGATTACTCTCTACATATGCTCTCAGATCCCTGACTACCAGGTCTTAGGGGGTGTCTTTTTGATGGAGTAATTAGCCTGGGTAGCCATACTGGTGATGGACTACATTAGCAAACAGGTTGGAGGAGACAAATCAACAAAGCTGCTGGATGTAGACGATGTGACATTACTGGCTGACTCTGAGCAAGAAACTTCAGCAAAGGATAATATAATGGAATGCAAAACTGAAGGCACATGGGATGAAACAAAGCACAGATAAGACAGTGGTAATGGCAGCAAATTGGGGAAATCAGAAGAAATTGAGATAGAAGGTGAAATAGTGGAACAGGTAAGTAACTTCAAGTATCTGGGAAGGGTGGTTGAGGAGAAGTTAAGTCTGAATGAAGAGGTCAAAGCTAGAATCAGAGGGGCTGCAGCCAACTGGCATAAAGCCTCAGGTTTAGTATATGACAGAAGAATGTCAAAGAAGGTGAAAAGTAAAGTGTACAAGACAGTAGTGTGACCAGTTATACTATTTAGTACAGAAACCTGGGCAGTAAAGGCAGAGCAGATAAGAAAGCTAGAGTTGATGGAAATGAAGTGCCTGAGATGGGTGGTAGGATGCACACTGTGGGACAGATGAAGAAATGAGGACATAAGTGCAGATGCCACAGTAACTCTAATTGCAGAAAAGATCAAAGAGAACAGATTACGGTGGTTCAGACACATGTACAGAAAAGCAGAAGACAGTATGGTGACGAAGGTTTGGGACAGACAGGAAGGTAAGAGGAAACTAGGATGTCCAGCAAAGAGGTGGATGGATTGTGTGAAAGAAGATCTGAGACAGTCAGGCATGTTTGTCAAAGAAGGCAGGAGTGTGGCATTGAATCAAGAGAGAATGACTAACACAAAACCCCCAGCCCCATATAGAAAATGGGGGAAAAAAAGGTGGCTGATGATGACAACAATTAGCCTGAGTGGCAGTTTTTCCAAAAGGCACTGTAATGCATTTATTGCAAAACAATTTTTCTAGTAGCCATTACTTCTGCTAGAAGAATTTCAGAGATTCGGGCCTTGTCTCTGAAACCGCCTTATTTGATCTTTCACAAAGACAGTCACTTTAAGAACTAACATTTCCTTTTTCCCTAAGGTGGTTTGAGAGTCTAATATTAATCAGTCTATCAATTTGCCAGTTTTCGTCCCCAGATTTCCTAACAAAGGTGAATACACGTTGCATTTATTAGATGTCCACAGGCATTTATGTCTTTACCTGCACAGAACAGAAAGTATCAGAAAGACTGACCAGTTATCTGTCTCTTGTTTTCTGACATAAAACTAGGGAAACCTGTTGCCAAGATTACTCTATCCAGATGACTTACAGACTGTATTTCTCATATATACAACAAATTGGGCATTAACGTACTGAAACCATTACAAGTTCATTCCAGTAGAGCCAAGGCTACTTCATCAGTCTTCCAGTACAGAGCTTCTATGGATGACAATTGTGCTGCAGCTACTTGAGCTACTCCCCACACATTTGTTGCTGATTACAAATTGGATATGTTTTCCATGGGTAGAGCATCTTTTGGTTCAGTGAAGCTCAGGAATGTCCTTCGAGTCTACCCGGGGATGTAGGTAGCTGGGGAGTCTGTCCCATATGTTGAGGAGAGAATGAAAATTGACAACATTGGATAAAAACGTTATGTACTCGCCATAATGTTCCATCTGTGTTGTCCATTTTCATTTTTCCTTAACTCCACATCCACCAACCCCCTGCTCTGAAGTCTCCTGGGAGAGCGAGTTTTTTCTGATTAAACCTCTTCCTTGGAACATATCTCAAGATATAGTATCCTCTATCTGTTTTTTTAATACATCTTTCTGCTGATTTTAGCAAACAAGATCTGAGATACTTGGGTTGGTGCATTGTGGGAAAGGAAGTAGCTCAAGAGTTTTCTGGTTGCTACAAGCTTTTGCAAAGGTTGAGTCAGATCCGAGGGATTGGCTCAGAGCCCATATGTTGAGGAAAAATGAAAATGGACAACACAGGTGGAACAATGTGGTGAGTACATAACTTCTTTTTTTTGCATATATGCATGAGGTCCATCAAAGTGAGGTCTGACAATGTCTTGTATGCCAGGCATATATGCCCTTTATCCAGAATTTTGTGATACTGGAGTTAGAATATTAGATTATGAGGTACAGGGTACAGCCTCTGGAAAAAAAAAGTTTTTTACTCTGCATGCTCTCAGCTTATTTCTCAGCACATATACCAGAACTGGAGGCAGGGTTAAGTTATTGAATGAAGAAAATTAATCATTGCAGGGATTTGGGCAGGATAACAAGCAGCCCCTGTGGCTGCCTAGATACAGCCTAGTGTCAGCCGGCATTGTGGCAGAGCTATACAATAAAAAGAAAAAGTTAAAAGATCAAACAACACCCACAAAACAGAAACAATGAAACATCAAAATAAAGAAACTTGCAAAACAAAAGTGAAAGGGAGATGCACACAGTGGTAATCAGAAACTAAGCTTGCCTTTGAATCTAAATCAGAAAACTGAGGAGAACCCCCTGTATCTGTCCCTTCATCTTCCTGTCCAGATTTAAAATCACTTCAGAAAATAGGTATCCCACTTTCTTTTACCAGAACCACCTTATATGAAAGATCAATGACCTGAATTAAACCCTGAGCCAGACCCAGTAGACTACTCCTCTCTAAGGAAAATTGAGAAGGAATAGATACATGTTTAGCTTTTTGTTCCTTTTTGATAGGAAAAATGGAGCCTGACAAGAGTGTCTCTTCCTTGCCCATAGAGGGGACCCTAACAGCTGCAGAGGATTTGGCTAACCCCTGGTCCATAATGGCTTTACTTGCCTCACAAGAGGGATCATGAAGCGGTCTGAGGAACAGGCTGTAGTCACAGCAGAGTCGCCCATAATTTTCTTAACTAAACAACAAAGTACAATAAAATAACAATTTACATAAAGAGGAAGTTTTTCCCCAGTGGGAACTACTCTGCCCAGCAAAGGAACAGCACAAGCCAACCGTTGATCCTTGAAAGCCTGTAGAGGAACATGCTCTTCGGTGGCAGGAAAGCTCTGAAAGGTTTAGCACCCTCTTCTTCTTTCGGCTTTTTCCCAGTTAGGGGTCGCCACAGTGGATCAACTGTCTGCTCATGATTGGCAGTGGAGTTTTTATGGTGCCGAGTTTCCAGCCCGGCGCCCAACCTTCCACAGAAGGCATACACATACACACGCACACACTCACACCTAGGGTCAATTTAGAGTGTCCAGTCCACGTACTGCATGTCTTTGGGATGTGGGAGGAAACCGGAGCACCCGGAGGAAACCCACGTGACTACAGGGAGGACATGCAAACTCCGCACAGAAGGCACCCCAGCCGAGAATCGAACCAGAGAACCTCTTGCTGTGAGGTGGAAACGCTAACCACTGCACCACCGTGGCTGCCCTGGTTTAGCACCCAAACCTGTCTTTTTAGTCAGCTGAGCTTGAGCTTGACTCATGGTTGGGTGTGTGGAAGATGCCCTGAAGCTGCCAGCTGTTATATCATTGGCAGGATATAACCCACATAGCTAAAGCTACTGCAGCAGTGATAAGCATCAAACTGATTTATAGGTTGGACTTTATTCCTGAATGCTAAGTATTAGTTTTAGTCCTTTGAAGTATTCCTTGCTAAGCTTTGATCTGATGTTGTCAATCTTCATCTGTTCTTGACTTCTGGGTACGGATCTGATCTGGCCATTATATAACTTGCATCTGACAAAAATCTCTTGACCTAACAGTCTACCCACAATGTCTCTCTCTATATTACCTCAGATCTCGTTTGACACTCTTACAACAAGACACATCAGCTGACTCCTCTCTTTGCTAAGTAAAAATCTTATACTGTTGGAAATCTTTTCTAATTTTTCTAAATAATCTTTTGTCAACCCTTTAGCTGTGAGTGTGTTTCCCTTTACCATTGGTATTAATTGCTACCATCTTTGGTAGTTCCCTTCCCTCTTTCCTGTTACCATTAGGTAATCTTTCTACCATTTTTGGTAGTAGTTTTTTCCTGTTGTGAGTGCTTGATCTTTCTCTTCATTTTTCCTTCCTTTCTGCCTCTCCAGGTTTTTTGATTTAGGGTGATGGCAGATAAATCCAAAGAATCAAAAGCTGGTTTTAAGCAATGTAGAGAGTGCAGCAGATAAATCCCAAACTCGGATGGTCATGAATGCTGTGTATATTTGGGTGCATCCCACTTGAATAGTGACTGTACTGTCTGCCAGGGTTTCAGTAATAGAGCCCTGGTAGAACGTAGAAATAAACTATTCTGTGCCATCACCCTTGACACCGACAGTAAAGAAACATAAGCATTCATCTGCAGGTTCCTGTTCGAAACCAAAATCTAAGATTCCAAAGCTCTCAGAATGGAGTGACTTTTTGGTACCGACAATCTTACAGGTGCCATCGACACCAACCATGATGTCAACACCGACTACAACACCTACTACTTCTAGTTTGGTTATGGTTCCGACAGTGGCACTGATTCCCACTGCTGCCATGTTGGCGCCGATATTTCCTACAGCCCCGCAGATGGTGCTGAAGATGGAGTTCTCCATTCAGCCCAAGGCTACCTATTCCCCTTCTATTGATCCCTTCTTGGGACAACTGCCCATCCCTTTTCTAGAGAGACCCGTGTCCCCTCCTGCATTGTCCATTCTCTCCACCAGGAGTCTTTCAGAAATTGATATAGTGAGGTAGGTGGATAAGATTCTGACAGCTAGGGGGTCTTCCTCCACCTTCTCAGCCCCCTCTCCCTTCTGGTGCAAGGGGTTTCTCTCCCATGACTCCTCCTTACACTCCTCCTCTAACCTCTTTGAAGGCTTTAGAGCAGCTGACTCCAACCACACTGGTTCCAGTCACCTCGGCACCAAAAACCTTTTTGTCTTCGGTGCAAGGTATGGCTCTGACTCCTTCAGTGCCTTCAAGACTGACGGGTCCCAGGGACTGTGCCTTCGCCATCGGGCCTGAGGGGTTAGAGTCAGCTCTGTTTTTTTCTATGAAGCTGACCTTGCTTATTTGGGCTGTGTGAACAGAGGACCCATCCTCGGTTCTGGCTTTTCAGGTGGGTCTGTTGGGGTGGGGTGTGACCCCAGTTCCGAGTTTGTCTGTCTCTTTTCCGAGCTCACATTCTCTTCAGCGGTGTCCTGCCTTTCAAGCCATGGAAAGAGCTTTGGTCACTGCTTCATCTCAGGTGGCTTCTGCGTTAACGGAGTCTCACCCCTTGACCCCTGCTTTACCAGAGCTGCCACCAACCTCCATCCCCAGACAGCAAGCTCCAAGGTTGCAAGACTTACCTACCAAAGGTTTACCCTCTTCCGAGACCTCTTTGGATGCTCCCACTGAAGAGCCTTCTCAGAAAAAATTGTATAAGAAGAAACACTTTGATTCTCCTGAAGAATCCATCATGGAGGACACGGATTTCAATGAGGGGGAGTCCCCCCCAGTCACCCCTGGAAGACTTCTCCTTTGGAGACATTCTGGAGATCCTAAAACAGAGGGGTGACTGGAAGGCCAAAGACCCTTATTCCAAAGAATCTGTGTACTTGCAGGCCTTTGGAGCTCACCTGTCTACCTCCTGGGTGACCGCGCCCACTGATGATTTAATTAAATTAATCCAAGTCCACAAAAAATTTAATTGATCACTCAGTGGTCCTGGAAAACACCTCACTCTATAGAACCTATCCCCGGAGATCTGACAAAATTCTTTCCACACCTGAGGATCATACACATTGGGCAAAAGGTTTAGTAGTTGATGCCATGGTGGTAGCAGCTGCCACAAAGAAAGAACTAGCTGAGGAAAGTTCTACTGTACGTCCCCTTAACCAAGAGTCCAGGGAGATGGATTGATTTGGGAAGTGTGTCTATGCATTATTAACCTTCTCCATCAGGTCTTTGAACTTTTTGGCACACTTCACTAGGCTTCACAGGGATCTGGTCAAGGAGTTGTCAGATACTCCAGTGGGAGCAGTAGCTGAGGGGGTCCAAGAAAGTGTCCTTCCAATTAACTACCCTAGAGTCTATTTTGAACTCGTCCATGAGGCTTATTGTGCATGCAGCCAAAAGGGTGACCAGGTCAACAGGATCAGGTGTTGCAATTCAATGACATGCCTGGAAGCGCCTGTGCGAGTTTGCGGAACCATTCAAATCTTCCTTCGTCACTACTTCCTTTGACGGATCCTCATTATTTGGACCCAAAGTTAATGAAACTCTATCCAGGTGTGAGAAAGATGGAAAAACTCTGTCTGCTCTGGGCATATGTTTTTCTGCTCCTCAATGATCCTACTGTAGGAATCAGAGGAGTGGCAAAATGTGGTTTGAGAAGTCTCAGGAGCCTTTCGAGGACACACATGGTACAGACTCCCCTCAGGCAGAGAGGGGAGTTGCAATGGAGGACACCATCCCAGAGGCAGGGGTGGTCTGCAGAACCAGGGAATCCTTCTCTGGCCAACCCTACCAGTGCTCCTGAAAGGGAGGCCCAATTGCTTGCCTCTGGGGCAGTTGGGGGAAGATTCTCCTTGCACCTAACAGCCTAGTGACACATAACTACCAATGCCTGGGTGCTAAGGATAATTTCCAGAGGTTATTTAATCCCCTTCACCCTTTGCACAAGAACCCAAGCAAGACTCCCTGACATTCCACCCAGTCAGAGAGATCAAGCAGTATTAGAAATACAAAAGCTGCTAGAAAAGAGTCATCCAAGAAGTCCCACCAGGCCAATTAGTATCCGGATTTTACTCAAAGTTCTTTTTAGTGCCAACAAAGACAGGGGACTGGAGACCAATTTTGGATCTCAGCATTCTCAACAAATTTGTCCAACAGTAAAAATTCCAGACGGTCACTGTTCAGTCAGTACTTCCCTTTCTAGAGGAAAATGGTTGGATGTGTTTTATCGACTTTCAAGATGTGTATTACCACATAAAAATGGACAAATGCTCAAAGTTTCTCTGCTTCTGGCTAGGAGCCAGTCACTGCCAATTCAGAGCATTGCCATTTGGCCTCACCACAGCCCCCAGGGTGTTCAAATATATGGCAGCAGAAACAGCACATTTGAAGCTGCATGGATTCCAAGTGTTTCCTTACCTAGATGACTGGCTCCTCACCGCTTCCACCAGGAGGCATCTATTTCTTCAAACAATGGATTTCATTCTGAAACTATATCAACAGTTGGGCATTACAGTCAATCTTGTGAAATCTCAACTAATCCCTTCTCAGGATATGGAGTTCATTGGAGCTCTCTAGTGCAGGATCTCTACCCCACCATAGGTTGCAGAAAATACAATCTCAGGTTCAGTCTAACTTTTATTCAAGCAAGATACTGGCTCAGCTAATTCTGCAAGCATTGGGCTCCATGGCAGCAGCGATCACTTTAGTCCCACTGGCAAGATTTCAGATGAGACTCCTTCAGTGGCTTCTTGCGAACCAATGGTAAATTCTAACCCACCGCATGAATTACCCAGTTTTTATAACCAGCTGATGCAAGGACGCCCTATCCTGATGGATGCAGTCAAAAGAGATTCTTTTGGGCCGACCCTTTGTCATTCCTCAGCCCAAGGCCATAGTGACCATGAGGGCTTCTCAGATGGGGTGGAGGGCATTATCTGGGGAAGACAGTCCAAGGCACTTGGTCCCCTTCCAAGGCCAATCTGCATATCAATGTTCTGGAGTTGACGGCAGTGCTCCTAGCATTGCAAGCATTTCACTCTGCCTTACCTCAAGGGATGTTAGTGATTCAATCAGCTATGTCTGTAGTCTGGTACATCAAGAAACAAGGGGGAACCAAGTCCAACCCACTGTATCGAGAAGCCCTTCGAGTGTGGCAATGGGCCATGACTTCCAACTGCTTTCTGATAGCAATGCTTATCCTGGGGAGTTCAAATGTGATTGCGGACAAACTGATGCATACTCATGCCTCATGAGTGGTCTCTAAATTCCAGAGTGGTGAAGAAAATGTTCCTTTGCTAGGGTCAGCCATGCTGTGACCTGTTTGCTTCACCCCTGAACAGCAAGTGCAGAAGCTATTTTTCCCTAATTCCTCCTCAGGAGGAGTCCCCAAGAGACACTTTTCTGCACTAGCTGTGGATTTGCATTTTTCGGCCTTGTTATGACCTCATCAGCACAGCACAAGCAGAGTGTTTGACTAAGCGTAAGAAACACAGGGTTTGGCTTTATTGGCCTGAAATTGTCCATTAAAATGATGAAACAAGTCATGGGCATTCAGAGTTGCCAATTAGCTGAAACACCTGATGTTCATAAGGGTCATTTGCATATAACCCATATGCCTCTGATACAAGAGGTTTGGGAGGTCACTCAGTGGAAGTTCTAGCTTTGCTGGAGTTTTCATTTTGTTTTTACTGATTGGTTTTTCAGTGAACTTCTCACTTATTGTTTGGGATATTTTTGCAGTGACCCTAATGATAATGGACATCAGCTGGGTATAACAGCCCTGTGTTTCTTATGCTTAGTAAAGCACTCTGCTTGTAGTGTGCTAATGAGGTTATAACAAGGCTGAAATATACATATCCGCAGCTAGTAGGGTTTGGCTTTATTGATCTGAAATTGTCCATTAAAACGATGAAACAAGTCATGGGTATTCAGAATTGCCAATTAGCTGAAACACCTGATGTTCATAAGGGTCATTTGCATATATCCCATGTCTTTCTGATACAAGAGGTTTGGGAGGTCACTCAGTGGACATTCTAGCTTTGCTGGAGTTTTCATCTTGTTTTTACTACAGGGTAAAGGAACAAAGTAGCAAGGAAAATTATTCTTTTCAGCTGGTAAACAGGATATGAATTGCTTAGACGTAATAAAACTTTGTGGTGGCTGCAAAAAAATAATGGAAATCAAAGTTCAAAACCAGCTGTATGGAATATTTTAACAAAGTACTTTAAATTGGATCTCTTGAAAAGGGAATACGCAAATTACAAATAAATGGAAACTGTAAGAACAGTACATGCAGAATAATGTTCAGGAGAAGGAGTGAGGTTTCAGGGAAGGCAGAAATTGAATGATTTATGTAATACAGTGAAAGCCCGTTGTTAGAAAGAGAGAAAGAAAATTTGTAGTGTGTAATGTGTATAAATGGAAAATGTTAATCTCGTTTGTGTTCTGTTAATGTTTGTGCCCGTGTCTTAAGTGACATTTTAATAAATGTGTTTAAAAAAAGGAAGGGAGACCATGCTTCATAAAGCTGGGGAAAATAGTGTCTTGTGTAAATGAATGCATTGAAGTAAAGCAAAATATATTATGTGTTGTCACATGATGCCACGTGAATTTTATTACATACTGTGTTTTAGAAGTAGTAATAAAATATGGAAATCTGATATCCAGCTATCCTATTTCTAAACTGCTTGTACTGCTGAATGTCACAAGTGAGCAAGTTTTGCAAGTAGCTTCTGCTTCTCTGTACACAGTAGTCCACATTTTATCGTAAGGATCCATGGGGATTAACTTCCACGCTGAGGTATATAATCTCAGAGTTTTTTAGGTCTTTCTTGTACCTCCTTCTAGTGGGGTGGGTAAGTTTACTTTCAATGGGAGGCAAACAAAGGGCACCCTCTCTAGATGTCTAGACTACCTCATGTGACTCCTCTCATCCTGAAGAAACAGTGGATCTGATGTTGTCAGTCTTCACATAATCCTTGACTGTGGGGTTCCGAGCCTCGGAACTGATTCTGCTGTTATTCCAGCTCACTCCCTCCAAAAACTCTCGAGCTAAGCTCTACGCACAATGCTCCTCACTAAATTACCTCAGATCTCATTTGGCACTTTGTAGTGCCAGACACGTTCTGAACAATATCTTATCTAAACTACCCCACTTCTCTAGATATCTTTTAGCATATATGTGTGTGTGTTTCTCTCTCCCTTACTGTTAAGTAGTCTCAAGTAACATTGCTGGTACTTTCTCTCCTTTTACCTTCTGCCATCATTGGTAGTTCCTTTCTCCTTCTTTTCCTTTTGCTTTTTCTGATACTCTTAAAAAAAATGTTTTTCTCTTTCCTTATAGTTCAGTCCATATGTGTGTGTGTGTGTGTGTGTGTGTGTGTGTGTGTGTGTGTGTGTGTGTGTATGTATGTATGTGTATATCTGTGTATAAGATGGCCTTGGTTTTTACATCATGGCCTGCAAACCCTCTAAAGGTACTTCTGGCTTCAAGAGATGCCAAAAATGTGACAGAAAGATTCCTAACTCAGATGGACACACCGTTTGTGTGTATTGTCTCGATCTACAGCAAGACTGTACGGTCTCTAATGGGTTCAGTTCCAGAACCCTGATAGACCACAAAAACAATTTCATCTTGAAAGGCCTTCTAAAATATGATTTTGAAGAGGCACTATTTGGTCCAAAGACTGAAGCCAGTGCCTCCTTTTCGTCATCTTCTTCTTCTAAACCTAGAAAGTGGAGTCATTCAGTTCTGACAACTTCCTCAGAACCGCCTTCTAAAGTAGCCAAATCTCCCACGATCTTAACAGCTTCCTCGACACCAGTGGGCCAAGATTCTCATCCCTCAATGCTGTTGACACCAACATCTTCAGTACCAGCATCTGTGCAGACAATGCTCCCTTCCATCAGTACAGAAGGACCCTCAGATAATAATTTTATCCCATACAACTTACTCCCCTTGATAGGTCCATTTGCAGACAATGCTTCCAGTCCTTTTTTGGAGAGACGACCATAAAGGTCTCAGTTGGGTTCCTCTATTCAGTCCACCAAGAGTTTATCAGAGCCAGATATTATGAGACTGGTGGACCAGCTCCTGATGGCGAGGGGATTACCTCCATCCATGGTTTCTAGCCTTGTTAGCTCTGGAACTTTGCCTTGTTCTTTCCCCATGCATATTCCTCCTGTGACTCTAGCTGAGATTTTGGAGCCCCGTGGTGCCGACCTTTCAGCTTTGACTGTTTTGGTGCTGGCCAGAGCTCATTCTCCAACATGGATAGTTACCATGAGTTGTTCCAGTTCCTTGGAACCAGAGACCACCTGGGGTTGGGGCTTTGTTGTCAATTCTGGGAGGGCAGGGTTCAACTTCGATACTTTCGGAGCCTTCCATGCCCCTTAGTGCATAGGCTTATGTAAACTTGGCCCCGGCTTCTATGTTAGGGACATCCTCCTCAATGCTGGATGGGACCATGGTTCGGAAGGAGTCTGTTTTGGTTCTGGGCTCCTTTTCCTCTATGGGGGAAACCTGCCTTCCAGGCTATGGAGAGGGCCTTGTCCATTGCGGGCAAACCGTCTATGCCATACCTGTCGGACCAAACATTGTGTCCATCCCCTCGACTAGAGCTCCTGTCAGTCTCTACCCAGGGACAGAGGGCACAAAAGTATCCAAACATCTTAGGTTATGTTGTCTTCGGAAACCTCTCTGGAGCATCCCACCAAAAAGGTACCTTCGAAGAAAAAGTGTAAGAGGAAGCACTTGGGGACCCATGAAGAGGCTTTCACAGAAGATACGGATTTTGATGAAGGGGAAGGTTCCCCTAAGTCACCCCCCTGAAGAGGTTTCCTTCAGAGACAACCTAGAAATCCTTAAACAGAGGTTGGCTTGTATCCCATTCAACTTTCCTGAGAGGAATTGGTATATCTGGAGGCTTTTCATGCCCAGTCTTCTACCTTTTGGATTTCTCCGCCTGCTGATGATCTTATTAAGTTGATTGCTTTGTGGGCTTGGAAGATACCCAACTCTATCAAGTTGATCTCCAAGAAGCCTGATTGCATTTTGTCTGCCCCTAATGATGAGCAACATTAGGCCAAAGGTATTCCTGCAGACACCATAGCAGTTGTGGCAGCCACTAAAAAGGAACTTGGTGATGAAAGTCCTACTATCCATCCTCCTAATAAAGAGTCTAGGATGATGGATAGATTTGGGAAGAGCATAAATGCTTCATCGACCTTCATTCTCAGGTCCTTGAACTATGAGAGTTAGGAGGGTGGACTAATGGTTAAGGTGTTTGCCTTACAAACACAAAGTGCAGGGTTTGAGTCTCACAAGGGATAATTGGCTAGGCTTAAAATGGCTCGCAAGGGCAGTTAGCTTAGTACTAACCTATGAACCTATGAACCTATATGGCACATTTTACCAAGCTTCAAAGAGATATAATTAAGAGCTTTCAAATACTCTTTCAGGAGCAGTAGCTGAAGGAGTTCGAGACAAAGTTGCTTCTCAGCTCGCTACCCTAGAATCAATCTTCAATTCGTCCATGAGGCTAATTGCTCATGCTGCCAAAGGGACAACAAGAGGAGTGGATTCAGGTGTAGCTATCAGGAGAGACACCTGGATGCACTTATGTGATTATGTAGAGCCATTTAAGTCTTCTTTCATCAATGCTCCATTTGACAGATCATCCCTGTTTGGCCCCAAAGTTAAATTGACTCTAGCCAGATGTGAGAAAGATGGGAAGATCCTTTCTGCTGTGGGCTTTTGCTTTTCAACTTATCAGTGGCCTTATTCCAGGAACCAGCGAAGTGGTAGGCTATGGTTCAAAAAGACCCAAGGACCTTTCCAGGACTCGTGTGGCACTGACTTTCCCCAGGGGCAGAGGGGGGATTAATAATGGAAGACACCATTCAAGAGGTAGAAATAGCCTGTAGAATCAGGGTTCCAGCGACTCTTTCCCTGGTAACTTCTATCAGCGCTCCTGAAAGGAGGCCAGATTGCCTTTCTCTAAAGGCAGTTGGACGATTATCCCTGCACCAATCTGCCTGTCTAGAAATATCGACAGACAAATGGGTGCAGAGAATCATTACCAGAGGTTACTACATCCCCCTTTCAGAAGAACCAAACAGACCAAGAAGAATCTCGGATGTTCCACCCAGTCACAGGCAGCCAGTAGTCTTAGAAATTCAAAAACTGCTCGACAAAAGGGTCATCCAGGCAGTCCCACCAGACCAGAGAGGATTTGGAATGTACTCAAGATTCTTTTTAGTGTCAAAGAAAATAGGAGACTGGAGAATGAATTTGGACCTCAGTCAGTTGAACAAATCATTTCAAAAAACAAGTTCTGGACGGTCCCTGTTCACTCTATACTTCACATGGATCAATAGATCTTCAGGATGTGTATTGCCATATAAAAATGGACAAGCAGTCCAGAAGATTCCTGTGCTTCTAGCTGGGAGTCTGTCACTATCAGTTTAGGGCAGTGCCCTTTGGTCTCAACATAGCCCCCAGAGTGTTCACCAAATGTATGGTAGTGGTAGCAGCCCATCTCAGACTGCTAGGATTCCGAGTGTTTCCATATCTAGACAACCAGTTCCTTTCCACTTCCACCAGGTGTGAACTACTAAAGGCGTGAGATTACACTCTTTTTTGTTTCAGCTTAGGAATCTCTATAAACTACGAAAAGTCCTATCTAGAACCATCACAACACCTGGAGTTCATTGGAGCTATGCTTGACACAGTCACTGGCTTTGCCCCTAGAAAGATCAGATCTCAAGTGAGCCAGATCATTCAAAGCATGAAAGTAGCAGCAAGACTCATTCTACAGGCTCTAGGGTCAATGGCAGCTTCTGTCATTCTAGTTCCCCTGGCCAGATATCACATGTGAATTCTTCAATGGCTTCTGGCCTCTCAATGGTCATTATTGAATCAACCAATATTCCATCTGATTGTGATCAGCAATCGTTGCAAGGAAGACCTAAGTTGGTGGCTTCACCCTCCCTTTGTCCCTCCTCAACCCCAAGCCATAGCAACCACAGATGAGTCCTAGATAGGGTGGGGTGGCATTATTTGGGGAAGACAGTGCAAGGCATTTGGTCCCAGCCAGAGGCCAACTTGCATATCAATGTTCTAGAGATGAGGATGGTGTTCTTAGTATTGCAGACATTTCAAGATACCCTCCCCTTGAGAACGTTTACAATACAAACAGACAATATGTCGGTAGTCTGGTACATCAACAAGCAAGGAGGAACCAGATCTTACCCTCTTTGTTGAGAAACGCTCAGCGTTTGGCAATAGGAAATTTCATCTGACCACTTTCTGATGGCAACATACATTCCAGGGAGCTCCACCGTGATCGCGGACAAATTGAGCAGAAGCATCCTCATGCTTCACGAGTGGTCTCCCATTCCAGTGGTGACGGACAAGATATTCCTTCACTGGGGCCAACCTTGCTGTGACCTGTTTGCGTCCCCCTGAACAACAAATAAAGTGCAGCAGTTACTTTGCCCTAACCCCCCCCCCCTGGGGGAGTCACCCGGAGATGCTCTCCTTCATGATTGGCCCCCTGGTCTGTTGTATGCCTTTTCTCCAATTCCACTGATATATCAGTTTCTAGAGAAAGTCAACAGGTCGAAGAACAGAATAATTCTCATTGCCCCATTCTGGCCTCCACAGGACTGGTTTCCCTTCCTATGGCTTCATCTGATTTGGAAACCCTGGACACTGGACCCAGCTCCAGACCTATTGTCCCACCTGGAAGGACTGGTTCATCTGAGTCTACAACATCTCAAGCTCACTGCATGGCTTCTCCAGTTCCCATGATTGCCAGGCACCCTTCCCTCACCTTCCCGGTCCAATGCATCATTCTAGCCCACCACAAGCCTTCAACTAGAAAATTGTACCATAACAAGTGACTAAAGTTTTCTAAGTGGTCACTAGACTGTAATCTTGACCCATATTCAGCACCTGTTGACACAGTTTGACTTCTT
This sequence comes from Protopterus annectens, assembly GCF_019279795.1. Taxonomy (NCBI): domain Eukaryota; kingdom Metazoa; phylum Chordata; order Ceratodontiformes; family Protopteridae; genus Protopterus; species Protopterus annectens. The sequence continues at coordinate 1,825,650,564 of NC_056741.1, forward strand.
AGCCTTACTCTGAGTCTGGTTCATCAGCCTCTACAATTCGAGTGCATCTTGCTGCGATATCTAACTTCCATATTGGCTTCAATGGTTCATCACTTATGTCTCAAACTTTGTAAAGCCTTTTTGAATTAATGCTCAGACCTCCATATAAAGAACCCTCTGCACCATGGGACTTGAGTTTGATACTCCAGTCTCTTATTTCTCTCTCTTTTGAACCTTCAGCAACTTGTGACTTAAAAGTCTTGTCCTGGAAACCTAGTTTTTAATAGCTATCACTTCTGCCAGGAGAATATCGGAATTACAAGCCTTGTCCTGCAAACCCTTGTATTTGATCTTTCATAAGGACAGGGTCTGCCTCAGCACAAATCCCTCCTTCCTACCAAAGGTTGTTTCTAAGTCAAATATCAGTCAGACCTTACATCTCCCAGTCTTTTTTCCCCAATTTTTCCAATAAAGGGGAATACTGTCTACTTTTACTAGATGTTCACAGGTAATTACATTTCTGCCTTCACAGAACAAATGATATTAGAAAATCTAACCAACTATTTATTGCCTTCTCTTCAGTCTCTTTACACAGTTCAGTATCTACAGTTACCCTGGCAAAATGGCTTAAGGACTGTATCACCTTTGTTTACAACAAAAAGGGACTCCACCCACCAGGTCCTGTTAAAGCACATTCAATGAGAGCTATAGCAGCATCTGCAGTTTTTCATGCTAGAGCTTCTTTAGATGATATTTGTGCAGCAGCAACATGGGCATCTCCTCATACTTTTATTACGCATTCCAAACTGGACCAGGCCTCTAGGGGAAGTGCATCATTTGCCTCGATAGTGCTCGGGAGTATTCTTCCATGAGACCTCCCAAGATTTAGGTAGCTAGGGACTCTCTCCCACAGTCAAGGATTATGTGAAGACTGACAACATCAGATAAAGAAGTTATGTCTTACCATAACATTCCATCTGTGTTGTCGATCTTCACTAATCCTTGACATTCCCTCCCTCCTTTGCCCAGCCCTTAGAACTCTTGGTGGATCGAATATTCCCAAAGACTGGCTTCATAATAGGGACACAGATATGGTCTCTTATCTATTATTTCTGGTCTATCGCTATAGTGTGCAAACTCGATCTGAGGTAGCTTAGTGAGGAACATTGTGGGTAGAGCTTAGCTCGAGGGTTTTTGGAAGGCGTGAGCTGGACTAACCGAGTCAGTTCCGAGGCTCGGAAACAAGCCCACAGTCACAGATTAGTGAAGATTGACAACACAGATGGAATGTTATGGTAAGACATAACTTCTTTTTTTACTGTGAAATTTTCCCAGATTTTCAGGCACAGAGTGTGAGCCCGACAGAAAACCACATTTCTGGTGCTTGTATCCATGATCTCATCATGTTAGTCATTATCCAGAGCTTATGGTCATAGGTGAGGATGGGCATGTAGATTGCCAGGTAACTAACAGATAAGTTGACATCCTTGTCTTACAACTCCATTCATACTTCCCCACTACAATCTGGTACAATGCCTTCAATAAAACCATTACAGTTCTCATCTTGCATATTTCTATAAAAAAGTATAATGGTTAATCTCAGAACCCCTCAGATTGTGTAAATGGAGATGGAATAACCTTTGTTTAGCATGTGCCGTGGACTTTCACATAATGAAGCTAAACTCCTGGAATTTTTAGTGGTAATATTTTTAATACATTGTTCAGTTAGTTTGCAGTGTAAGAAATCAGTAAGGTTACCCAGAAATGTATGCCTTTATACAAATAGATCTTAATAAGAATAAAGGAATTACTTAACAGTTTTGGTAAGAATTGATCACTGTATGTTGAGCATGATTTGTTTGAGAAGAGGACTTTTATAAAATAAATGTTTACAATGTAGATGATGTTTTCGTAGTATAAAAATTAATATTGTACATGTATGGCATATTGTAAATAACATTGGCATAAACAAGCCTTAAGAGACGTTGTATTATACAGACAGGTTAAAGAGGTTTGTGCCCCTGTAAAGTGGCTAGGTTGTACAGTGGATTTTAGGAACAAGCAGCAGTGATTGAATGTTTTTATTAGATGCTTTTTCATGTATGGCCTGAATTGAATCAAATGGGACGGGAGAGATTCAGATTTTAGGGCCTTGGGCAGAAAGAGTGGTCACGGGTATAGAGTTCATTCTAGGATCTTAAGGTCACAGTTTCATTAGACTGAAATCTAGCTATGCAAAGCTGGAATTAGTTTGCCAAACAGATAAGGGAAGGGTGTTGGTTTTAGTACTTTAAAGAATGAATAATTAAGTGTTAAATCAACCCAGTCTTTAACTGAAAGCTGTTTTGCTTCTAGAAGTGAACCACAGAGACATTCTCAATGGAGGGACAGAATAATAGACCTGCTGATCTGATTTGTTGGGAGAATCTTTTGAGGGAGATGGTACAACAGAAACTGGCAGTCCATATTGCAACTGGTTTGGTGCAATCCATTTTCCTGAAGTTGGTCTGCCTTTTTGGACAAGAAGCATAAGATTTTCTTTGATAAAAAGAGTTTATTTTGGATTTAGTCTGCTGCTCATGGTACTCAAAGGAGAGTGAGCGATCAAGCCAGATACCAATGTATTTAAAGCGACAAGTGGTTTCTAGGATGTTTCCTAATGGATCTGTGATAGATGAGGTGACATTGTCTTGGTAAACAGGACGCTGAAGACTGATGTGAATTCTGGAGCAGTGAAAGGGATTGTATCTAAAAGATGCCAAGTAGAAACTACCAGAGGGAGATAGTGAGCAATGCTGTTACAAGTTTTGTAGCGTCATGATACCTTCCAAAGAATATTCACTGATTCACTCAGCATTACTCAAGTTTTAAGGCTTTACCTGTGTTATCTAATGGGTACTGTCTTTGTTTTGTTTTGTTTTTTTCTTTTAACATGCAGAATTTATTACATGGCTGTATAGCATCACTTTATTTCCTTGATGATAAAGGGGGTCGTTTGCTTACTACAGTAACTTTTTTGGAAATCCTTGCATTTAAAAATGTGCAGAATTTAAATCTGCAACTTTATTATAGGGCATGTAGTGAACAGAGAAAGTAAAGGTAAACACCATATATTCACAGTTTGGGCACAGAGCACCTCCACTGTACCATAAAGGTGGTGCAAAAAAACAAATCAACTGATAAAACAAAAAAGCGTTGACGAGTTGTAGAACACCAGGTAAAATCAAAGTGAATGCTCTTTATTTAAATAAACGTTTTCGCCTCTGCTAGCGCAGAAGCTTCATCAGACACATCAAAAAAGCGCCAAATGCACACAATTTTAAAACCTTAAACCAAGCAACATGATGTAATTTCCTTGACAACACTCAACAACAGTGAATTAATTATTTTAAAAATGTGTATAAACAAATTATACACAGCAATTCACAACAAAATTATTATATAGGATTATGTGATATTTAAGAAATGGTTGAAAATTAAAATTTAATTTAAAACTTTAATTTAAAACTATCAAAAGCACAACTCTAACATCAATGGAGTATATTCATAAAATATAATATAATATGATAAGATGAAGGGGCTTGTTGAAACCCAAAATATAAAGATAATAATTCCATGTTAAAAGTGAAATGAATATTAGTTTTATTGCAAAGGCTACTCTTAAAAAAGAGTTGAGTGTTGAATAGCTAATTCACCTCATTCACTACCTAAGGTAACTTCTATATTTTAAGATTGCGGAAATGTTGCAAGCCTCATTCAACCCAGGGACAGAGAAGGCATCCAATAGGATTTGCCACTCTAATTCTCTTGTTTCAAGTAAGAGGGACTGAGGGCCCCCTCTAATACCCACTTTAACAAGATCTATGCCCATAAAGTGAAAACTGTGCCCAGCATGACTTAAAATATGTTTCGATAGGGCATTATCACCCTTTTTGTTTTTTATAGCGTAATTATGTTGGTAAATACGGTCCCGTAATCTACGGTCCGTCTTACAAACATAAAATGCTGGGCAACAGTCACAAAAGGCAATGTAAACAACTGATTTCGTGTTGCAACTAATCTTATGTTTTATAGTGTATTTCTTATCTCTAATGGTAAAAGAGCCGCCGACCTTCAAAAGTTTACACCAATTACAAGCCCCACAAATGGCTGTGCCAGTATACCTAGATGAGGGGTATGAAAATTCGACCGTCTGTAAGAGTTCCTTTAAGTTACTACCCCTCTTAAACACAAAAGAGGGGTGTGTTCCCAATGTATTTAATAAAGTAGCACTATTTTGAATAAAGTGCCAGTTCTTCCTGACAATAGAACAAATGTCTCCTACAAATTTATTATGTGTGATAACCAAGCTGGTCTTAAAATCCCGACCAGGCAAATGATTGGTAGACAAGATGCCAGCAGGCTTGTGTCCATTAGGGCAAAGTTCTAAAGGAGAGGATCCAGGTGAAACCTCAGTGGTAACAACGATATCTTGTTCACTATTTTGAAGAAGAGGTTGGTAAAACCCATTGTCCGTTTTTGAGGAGACTTCTTCAACGAGGCTATCTATTAAATCGACAGGATATCCCCTATTAAGAAACATTTCTTTCAAGTTAGAGCACTCATGTTCAAAGGCCACAGCTGTACTGCACATCCGTACAGCTCTAACCAACTGCCCTTTAACAATCGACCTCTTTTGTTTCCATGGGTGGTTACTGGAAAAATGCAAGAAAGCATTACAATAAGTTGGCTTCCTGAAAATACTAGGCTGAAACCGGTTGTTGTGAAGGTCTTTGACCAATTTAACATCAAGGTAATCAATTTCGCTAATCGAAAAATGGTAGGTAAATTTTAAGAATGTAGTAGAGTCATTCATATAATCGATCAAGTCAACTACAAACTCTTCACCCCCTTGAATAAGGAGGAACACATCGTCTAAGAAACATGTGTAAAACTTGATGGTGTTTTTAAACCTGGGATTGTTTAAAAGAAATGTATTCTCCCAATAATCAACTACCAAATTTGCCACGCTACCCCCACAGGGGGAGCCCATGGCAATCCCTCTTTTCTGAAGGTAGTAACAATTGTCAAAAATGAAGAAGTTGGAGGACAAGATGATATCCAATAAGAGTGTAGCGACCGCTGTATCATCCTTAGGGGCGTGAAGGCTTAAAAGCATTAACTCAACCCATTCGACCGCCTCCTGATGTGGTATAGAGGTATAAAGGTCGACGACGTCGATAGTTAAAAAATTTAAGGACGGGTCAAATTGGATTTCTTTTATGGAATTCAAAAAAGACCAAGAGTCCTTGCAGATTTGGGGTATTAAACTAAGATATTTAGAGATAATGCTGTCTAATACTCTTGCACAAGGGTGGGTAATGGAGCATCTCCCGTCAACTAAGGCACGCATTGGTGGATTAAGCAGGTTTTTATGAATTTTAGGGATCCCAAACATAGCTGGGACCCTAGGGAAGGAGATGTTAATAAAATTGAAGGTATCAATGTCAATCCTACCTTCAATAAACAAGTCCCTGAAATACCCTTTAATCCTGTTGTATTGACCTGTCATCTCATTCAAAGATGAGGTTTCGTAGGCGGGAGAGTTCAGGACAGTTAACATCCTATTGTTGTAATCGTCCTTATCAAAAATGACCAAGCCCCCACCCTTGTCAGGTTTAATAACCCTAATAGGAAGGCTACATAAGTTTTTTAAGGCCATCCTTTGGTCGAACGAGATGTTACTCTGATTGTCAAACCACTTAACACATTCAAAAAATTGTCTTAGATCTAATTCACAAATGTTCTCGAAAATGTGCAAAATAGGGTGCAAAGGGGGGTTGAAAGTGCTCAACAGCTTAAATATAGGACCTTCACTTGCTGTTTCACCATTAAACAAAACCTTGAGGTTTAATCTACGGACAAAACATTTAAAATCAATCAACAACCTAGAAAGATATAATTTCTGATCAGGAACAAAAGAAAGGCCATAAGCCAAAAGTTCAATCAAGTCACTGTCAATGATGGTATTAGAAAAGTTATAAACCTTGAAATCTCCCTTAATGTTGGTCAAAATAACTGGTTTTGGAGAGACAAGTGAACTGTCGCCAAAATGCCCTTCGATTGACTCTATTTGTTCCTGTTCTTGTAGTATTGTTGCCGATTGTTCTTGCACCCTAAAAAAGGCTTCTGTTGACCTCTATAATTGGGGCGATTATCATGATTTTCATGATTAGCTTTAATTCTGCTACTCCTCCTTGGTTCCTGAGATGAAGAGCATTCACCTCTATCATCATATGAATGGTCGCCCTGGTCTGGGACAGCTTCAGTAGCTGTCACGTCTCTGCCATTGTCACCTTGATTATGGTTAGCGGCTGAAATGTTGTTTTTATTAATATTCTTATGGAGATTAGGGTAGGCAAGACAGCTTGTATAAGCTTGCCTATCCATAGAAAGTTTTTTTGTTTTATTAAGTTTAAGTTTGATCAACAGAGCATCAATACTCTGAAAAATACGATTGTAATCATATTTATATCGTACAAAATTAATGTCAGCCTTAATCATTTCATCAAGCTCACTAGTTTCAGCCAACAAGGTCCCAATGTGGTTGGAATAATGTTTCACCATTAGTTCCAACAATTCCGACCCTTGTTTGTTAAAAAGAGTTGTGAGGTCGTCAATAAACACAGGGTCTTGGAATAGTCCAGTCGGAGCAAAGGAGTTCCTCAACCCCTTAGGCACGATTTTTTCCTGTAAACATTGTTTAAAATAAGAGACCTCTAGTTGTAATTTCTTTATCTTTAACATTTTATAGTCCAAAGTTTTAAGCTTCTCAGTGATATTATCTGTAAAGTTACCTGTAGTGTCAAGTCCTGGAGCCGGCGAACCCGATGGAACAAGAGAGCCGAAATCAAAAGCCTCAAGATTCCCAGCCCATTCCGAAAATATAGGCACACCAAAAAGCCCAGGGTTGTTGTTAGAGTTGTTGCTAAAACCGTTACAAGCCATATTCTGCCCCAAAGAACCAGGCGCAATATCCGAGAAATGGCCACCATTATTTCGGTCATCCAAACCTGTTGCCGCACTGCATCTTGCAGCAGGGAGCGGGTGTTCAACGTTAAGGCTGCCAGCCGTAGTGTGTAAACGCTGAGGTTGACCTGGTTGAATACCATTGGAATATCCGCTCACAGAAGAGTTGTGATTGAAAGCCGATTGGCTTGGGTTAAAGTTCCGTAGCCTTAGCACTTCATTGGATTCAATTTTATCCAGGCGCGAGTTTAAGCCATCAAGTCGTTGTGTTAATAAAAGTAAAAGAGCCTCAGTGCTCATAGGGTCGTCCTGAGAGGGAACATTTTCAGACCCAAATAAATTCGGTGTCCTAGGACTCGTCCCAACGCCAGTAGACATACTCATAAAGGTGGTGCAAAAAAAACAAATCGACTGATAAAACAAAAAAGCGTTGACGAGTTGTAGAACACCAGGTAAAATCAAAGTGAACGCTCTTTATTTAAATAAACGTTTTCGCCTTTGCTAGCGCAGAAGCTTCATCAGACACATCAAAAAAGCGCCAAATGCACACAATTTTAAAACCTTAAACCAAGCAACGTGATGTCATTTACTTGACAACACTCAACAACAGTGAATTCATTATTTTAAAAATGTGTATAAACAAATTATACACAGCAATTCACAACAAAATTATTATATAGGATTATGTGATATTTAAGAAATGGTTGAAAATTAAAATTTAATTTAAAACTTTAATTTAAAACTATCAAAAGCACAACTCTAACATCAATGGAGTATATATGCTGAGGTTTTTAACAACACACTGCCAAAGTTTCCTAGACAAAGGACTAAGAAAACCTCATCCATTAGTTGATATAGCAGTGCATCCATCTTCATTCAGTACTTCGTAGCCTGTACACCTACCTCAAAGACTCACAATGGTGCAGACCCCTTAAGGCCCGCTGACTTTATACCTTCCCATGATAATATTTTAGTAATAGGTGACTCTGTAAGGTATTCAGACATCACCCTCACTAGGCTAGATAAGAATAGTGACACGCTGTTTTTCTGGATCCAGGCTACAGGACTTAACAAGGGCTGTTAGATCCCTCCATTGCGGCAAATTTGATTATGACCTGATATTGACCCTCGTGGGGAGTAATTGACCATGCAGGAGAATATGATTAAGCTTGCTATGCATGTGACAGAGGAAAGAAGTATTTTGCCTTCACCCAGAAAGATGTCAAGATTTAAATACAAAGATAACTGCCTTCAATAATTGGCCATATAGCCGGTATTCTAGGATATCCAGCATGTGTAAAGTTGGGACTAGATGGCTGGCAAGCCTTTCTTCTTTGCCACATATGGTCTGCATCTCTCTTATCAAAGCTTTCACATTTTGGCTAAAACATTTGTTCTATTTTTTAGGCAGAGTCCTTCTACTGGACATTCCAAGCTAGTAAATTTTAATTTGGAGTTCGTGCCAGAAGTCTTAATAAAAATGCGTAAATCTAAGGCTCTTCTGCAACTTGAGTACATTCTGTTATGTTATGTTATGTTATGTTATGTTATGGAACGTGGTTTCAGAGCAGTGAAAGCACTTCCTCTATTCCTGCATTTTGTTCCTTTAATAACTTCAGACTTACTGGCAATTATGGCCGAGTATTAGTGTTCATCAAGGATATCACCTCCTCATGATAGATTCCTCAGGGCACCAGATGTGAACAACTAGATGTTCAGATCACCCTAAACAAAATTAATTATCACTTCATAACTAGGTATCAACACCATCTATGTTCCTTTCTGAGCATCATAGGTATCTTATCACCTTAGTTGAAGTGCCCACTAACCCAACATGTTTTTGCTGGAGGATATCATCTATTCATCAGTAAACGTGCTGACCTAGACTGGCAGTGGTCGGCATGCCCAAAGCTTTCTTGTAGAAAAAGGCAGCCATCCTACTAGGGGCTTCAGTACACTTGATCTTGTCCTTATAATTGTGAACACTTCTTACATGCTTCCATATGCACCATCTTCCCTTGCTAAATCGGACCATAAATCAAGTACTTCCCTTGCAAATGTCTGTGTTTAGGGACGCAACCCTTTTTTAGTTATTTGATAACCTAAATAAATTCTGCTGTATTCCTCCTCCGCCTCCAATGGATCCCATTACTAAAGCTGCTGCCACCTATGCCTCTGACATTTTACTCCCACTTTAAATTGCATTGATAAGGCAGTCCCCATCCACAACAAATAAAATGTGAAATTTAAAAACAACCCCTTCTGGTAGGCCACTCTCATAAATAAATTGTATAATATGAGAAAGAAATTACGTAATGCTAATAAGAGATCTTATTCTGCCAACTGTGAATACACTTAAGCAAACCAGTAAAGTGCTTAAGGGAATCTTTAGGAAACTCAAAGCTGAAAATGAACTTAATATATTCACTGAAACCAAAAATAACTATAGATGTTCATCATATTGATCACTGAAGCAGTAGTGTTACCTGTAGTGGTTATAGCCTGCCAAGGATATAGCAGCCAGTCATCTTCCAAACCTTCAAGGCACATTCCATGTGCCTAAACTGTCAGGCAGCTCGAGCTGAGCAGACTGAAAAATTATTTGGGAATGAAGCCCTTCAGAGCTGTACTGTCACTGAAGAGTATTCTCCTCTGAGACTTTCTAGGATCGACTGTTGGTTTGTGCTTTCCTTTGACGGACAGATAAGTTCTCTTTGGGAAAAAAATTTCCATTTTCTTAATTTTGTTGATGTTTTCTTACAACCCCATTCAGGAAAGTTATTTTAAAGCTAGGAGTGTTGTGTTTTCACAGACTCTCTCAACACTGTAACATACTTTTAAACCAGGAGCTCATTTTTTTCTGTCAGTTTAAAAGTGGTGTAAAATCACTAAAACATTTTTCTGAGGAAGAATTGCATTTATTTTACTTTTGTGGGAATGGCACAGTGTGCTTTTTACTGTGTTTTTCTTATCAAAAAGGTAACTTTTGTGGACTGGTAGTGTTTACCGAAAATAGCTGCTCCTCTTCCCCAGGAAAGAGGCACCATTTTTGGTTTGACCATGGAACAGACTACCCATTGTTTATCATTCCAGCCACAAAAAAAAAATAAGCAAATAGACTTTGCCACCACATCAGGCTAGCGATTTGCCTCACCTGCAGGTGGATGACTGGTTTGGCCATTTGCTGTACCTCTGACTACTCATCTTTTACCTCTGCTCCCTCTCGTATAGCACCTATGGACTGGTGGTTATCCACATCCTCTGCAGCTGTTGGGGTCCACTCAGTGGGCAAGGAAGAGCCACTATTGTCGATCCAGGAAGAGGGAAGGTTTCCCTGTTGCATCAGAAATCTGTGCCAATTCCTGGGGAAGCTGCTGCCACCGTTTGTAACACCATTTCTCCTGTCCAAAAGAAACAGAAAACCAAGCATGTATCTATTCCTCCTCAAATTTCTGTGGCTAAGAGTAGTTCTGGTCTGGCTCTTTGTTTATTTCAGGCTATTGATTCTTCTTGTAAAGTAGTTTCTGTTAAAAGAAAACAGGATCCTTCCTTTCCTTAAAAGGTCAAGATTTTGCGGATGCAAGAATGGATATAGGATTTTTTTATTGATTCTGAGTGAGAGAAGAGCTCAGTTTCTGGTTCTCCCTGTGGTGGATTCTCTTCCTGTGAGACTACTCCTAGAATGTGCTAGTGTTTTCAGTGGGAGAACACTTGAGGTTTTTCAGTCTCTCAGAAATTAGTATGAGTTGTTACAGAATGATCCAGCACCTACATTGAAAAAGGTCTTTGGCTGAAACCAGTCTGTGACTGTGAAGACTTAGTCTTACTTCTCCTCATTTTGTGTGCTGGCTGTTTTTTCGATATTGGGTTTGTTACAAAATAACACAACACTCCACACCATTGTCTTGCAGCTACTAAGGCTTAACCATAAACCCAACATATTAGTCATAGGAGACTCCATTGTGAGAGACACAATATATGTGCCTCTCACCAGGCTGGATAAGGAGAAAGTTATGGTTAGTTGTTTGTCAGGTGCCAGAATCTGCCATATCACACATGCACTCAAGTCTCTCAGTAACAGGTACTGTTATGACTCTGTCATAGTCCATGTTGGAGTGAATGATTTGACTATATGAAGACAGGATCCCTATTAATTACTCTAACCTTTTAAAGTTTGAATGTCATATGGTCGACACCATATGATTGAGTTTTAAAAAGTTTGAAGGTGAAAAGCAATGGCTCCGTATGGCGCAGAATGGGAAAATTTCCCTTTCCTGCACTGAAGTGTGATCTCTGAGTTGGTATATTTAAGTAGCGCGGTTGTGGGGTGGTGCGAGGGGGCTTGCCCACCTGCTCAGAGCATTGAGGAAAGTTTTTTTTTAATTTATTTATTTATTTTCAGTGTTTCAAACTTCGCTCATATGTTGTCAAACATATGAGGTTTGAAGTTTTGAAACTTCGAATATATAATATAGACCCAATATTGAGACATGATTGAGCTCACTGATTATATGTCCCATGCAGGTATGTCCCTAGCCTTAAGCAGCATTCTGCCATCACCCAGAGTGATGCCTCAATACAAACAGAAAATGATTGACTTTAACAATTGACTTAGTTTGTGGTGTCATTCCAGGGGGATCCAGTACCTGATAGACAGACCACTATGCTTTGCTAGAGAAGGTGTGCATTTGTCTCACCTGAGCTTCTGGTAAAGGCCCTTGCCTCCCCCATAGTGCTTTTTTTAGGAAAAGTCTTGAACTCGATACTGCCAACTTAAACATTTCAACAAAACGCAAATTAAACGTCATGCTGCTAAACACTAGGTGTCTAAACATGAAAATGCACTCATTGCAAGCATTCTTAACCCTGGAAAATGCTGACATTTGTGCAGTCACAGAAACCTGGTTCAAAGCTGTGGAGAGCACCCCATCCTTACCTGGTTATTCATCCTATCATACATTCAGACCCCAAACTGTGGGCAGCAAAGCCGAAGGAGGTGGAGTTTCAATATATATTAAAGACACCCACAAACACATCTAGGCTGGTCAGACAGTATGATCCACAGGAGAGACTCCAGGTGCAGTTAACCATTGCCAAGACCCCTATTCAAGTCATAGCTAGCTATAGGCCCCCAAATTTGACTCAAGATGCCCACTCCACCTATCTGGACCGCTTCAAATCTATCAAGAGTCATCCCTTTACCCTGATCCTGGGCGACTTTAATTACCGAACCATAGACAGGAAAAACTACTCATGCCAGAACACAAATACCCAGAGATTCCTCAACTTTGTCAATGCAAATGCCTTGGAACAGCTAGTCGATAACCCCACAAAAGGTGATAATATCTTTGACTTGGTATTAACCAACATGAATAACCACTGCAGCTCCCAAGCAGTTTCATCTTCCCTGGTAAGATCCAACCATAAGGCGGTCAAAGTCAGCATCTCCCCTGACCCCCCCCACCCCCCCCAGCTAGGGTAAAAAAAAAACTTCTTCAAAGCCGATTACAACCTTCTTGAGGGATGGTATAAACAGCTTCACAGCCCCCTCCCCCTCTGTAGGAACTGGCACCAATGTCCAAATTTGCACCAAAGTACTATACGAGCATTTATATAGATGCATGGAATCAGGAATACCTGACTGGACAAAATCATCCTCCACAAGGAAGAGTAAAGCTGTCTAGTAGACATCTACAATAAATAAACTATATAACAAAAGGAAAAAATTGCCGTCCAGAACCAAGAAGGTGCAGGTGCCCAATTGGAAGCAATCTCTCTTTAGCCTGAACAAGCAAATAAGAGCATTAGTGAAATCCTCTAAAGCCAACTTTGAGTCCAAATTGGCCACATCTACAAGAGTCATCATAAAGCCTTCTTCACATATGTCTGCATTCTCAAAGGAAGCACCCAGATCTGTTCAGAACTGGTGGTCAAGGACACCACATACACAAATACTGTAGATATACCCAATCTACTGGCTGACAGATTCAGCAAAAACTTCAAACCCCCCCCCTCAGTAAATCATGACATCCCCAGTCCCTGCCCCCCACCCCTTATCTCTAGGAAACAGATCATCACTCCCCTCCCAAAGGCAAAAAATACAGCCTCCATGGGACCCGATAACATCCCAGGCTACATCCTACATGAACTCAGGCATGAACTTGCAGCACCATTAGGTACCCTATTCAGCCAAATCCTGAGTACCGGCTTTATCCCAGCCAAGTGGAGGACAGCCACTGTCATCCCTTTACACAAAGGTGGAGCTTCCACAAATTTGGGAAGTTACAGACCCATCAGGCTAACTAGCCTGATCTGCAAGGCCATGGAATAGATTATAATGGACCTTATTAACACTGGCATTGGCAGCCTCCAAACACTCGACCCCATAAAGTTTGGCTTTGTCAAGGGGAGGTTGTGTCTCTTAGATCTGTTTGACTTCTTTGAGATAGTCACCAAAGCCATGAACAAGGGGAAGACGGTGCACACTGCCTACCTTGACCTGGCCAAAGCCTTCAACACTATTCCCCACTCAGGCATAATAGATAAACTCTCTCAACTAGACATCAATCCATATGTTACTAGATGGGTAGCAAACTGGCTCACTGATAGAACCCACCTAATCAAAATAGGGGAGGCCACCACAAGCAGTAAACCTGTAATGAGCAGCATACCCCAGGGATCGGTCTTGGGGCCTCTGTTACTTGGGATATACCTCTCTGAGGTGCAGGCCAAAACCAGTGGGCCATGGCTGACCAAGTTTGCAGATGACTGCAAGCTGGCCATGGTCATCAGTTCCCCAAGTGATGTAGACATTCTCCAAGAGGGTCTCACCCAAACAAATGACTGGTGCCAGAAACTTGGCCACAAGCTGAATGCCAAAAATGCATCATCATCCCCGTTGGGGAGAGTGATGTCCCCACATATTATCACATTAATAACAAAGCCGTAAGTACGCAATCAGTAGTGAGGGATTTGGGCACCCAGGTTGATAGCAACCTGACTTTTAACCACCATGTTGCTTCCATTGTACGGAAAGCTTTCTACATGGCCCACCTCATAAATAAGGGTATCTCATCCAGGGACAAAGAGGACATAACATCCCCGTATTTTTCCCTTATAAAGCTAATTATTGAGTACAATGCCCCCTTCGGCATGTACCTTGCAAAGCACATGCAGCAGCTGGAGAGACCACAGAGATTCCTCACCAGGAGAATCCAAGGCCTCAAGATAGGCTAAAAGCTTTGTCCCTCTACTCAGTTTCATAAATATTCCTCAGAGGTGACCTCTGTCTGGCATATAAAGCAATCTCAGACCCCACCTTGGTGGGACTGCTGCATATCTGCAAGTCAAGTTCCAGTCGAGTAACCCATACGCACAACCTCGACCTGGTCTGTGATACCAATAGAACTTGTTGGCGGGACAGATTTGTATCCCAGAAACTCCCCCATCTGTGGAACAGACTCCCTGTCCACGTCAAGCAGAGTGCCTTATTATCCCTTTTTAAGCACATCCTGGATAACTGGAAGCAGAAAATACACCCCTGGGATTCCACCTGTGTCCCTACTGGGGCTTTGGGTACTGACTTGTCCAAACATGGGCTAAACTCTTGGCTAGGCTTATTAGGGCCTCAGGGCCAGTAGCCTAGTAACTTCCTATGATACTGTATTCTAGAACCTACACAATTTCTCCTCTTCTGTCTGCTTTACACAATGTGTATGTTACTGCTTGCAATTTTCCTGATAGACAACTGCTCCTAGGAAGGCAAATAGGATGTATGAAGTTCTTCAGTCTTTTACATTTTTATACACTATTTCCCAACCAGATGCAGCAGTTATAGCTTTAGTTGATCCCACTGTTGCTAAGCAATTCATTCCAATCCTACTCTTTCTGATAAGGATGGGAAAATTATTGACAGATGTGGGAAAAAGTGTATAGATGTTCATAGTGTTTCACTGTTGCAGTCATTACATATGAGTAATCTGCTGGCAGGTTGCCCTCAGTCGGCCTGATTAACAAAGTCTTGGATTCTGCATCAGTTGCTGTCCCTTCTTCCATGACGTCAGGTCATCAGGGGTATAAAACATGCAGCCGATGCCATTACATCAGTCTTTCTTGCCATGCGGTGCCTGAAGCAGAAGCAGTTCGCAAGTGCCGGTCGGCCGACTCCTGCAATTTTCGTTTTCGAGTTTCAGAACCAAAGTCTTCAACTAAAAAGCTAAGTACCCCGTTGGGGAAACTTTTTCTTGCTCCTTACCGATGTCAGTAAAAGTTAATAATTGCATTACTTGTGGGAAGCAAACACCTCATAAGGATTTTCATTTGTACTGTATTCCTTGCCTAGGCCCTGACCACAACGTACCTTGCTCTCGGTTTTGTGCTAAATTTAATCAACACACTATTAAACGTTGGTATATTTTTGCTTCTAAATATTTTGGCTCATGCTTAAATTATCCAGAAATGTCATCTGTTAGCAATCCGACTACCAGAATACCTAAAGAAAGGAAAGAAAAAGACAGAGACAGGCTGTCAAGGTCCAAAACTGACGACGACGCTTCTCCTAAGCCAGTTGCCAGTTCGCCGGTACTCAGTGAGGCGCTTTCGCAGCCCCTGATACCCGCTACTTCTGATTTGCAGGCCTCTACTGAGACCCATTCAGAGTCCTGTATGCTGCGAGATGCTTCAGTTATGGAACCCACGGATATCTCTACCTTAGATGGGTCTGGAGCCGCTGTGCAGGCACCGGCTTCTGAGGGTGTTTTCAGGCTTACAGATTTGTATATTAGACCGACGCCATCTTCAAAACTAAGGCCAAAATCTAAAACTATCTCTAAAAATCCGATGCCTGGGCCACATGTGCAGGCCCCTATGCTTAAAAAACAAATGATCAAAATAGCTGAAGATTTAATTACTCTTATCAGGGGTAGCCACCCCCCCCCCCCCTTCAAAGAGGCTTAGGCAAGACATAGAATCCTGTTCAGAAGATTCATAATCAGTTTCTTCTGACTTTTCTAATGAACAGGATTTGTCTATATCTACTTATGAGAACTCTGATGCAGAAGATTCCATTCCTTCTGCTTCTCCCCCTGAGGATTTTTCTTTTGGGAAAACTTTACATACCTTAAGGGAACATTTCCACTGGGAAAGTCAGGATTTCTCTGAATCTAAAAAGAGACTAAGGGATTTTCTTCTTCTTCCTCAGCATAGGCCTTTGGCTATACTTCCTGTTTTAGACATTGTTGATGTTTTTTCAGAATTTAGTATGGCTCCTGATTCACTGCCTCCAGCTCCTTGTAAGCCAGACAGATACTACAGGGTTCCTGACTCCCACAAATTCCTTTTCAAAAATCCAATTGCAGATCCTGAAACCATTTCTCAGGGTCCCAAAGGCATTAAGGCCTCTACTGCTAAAAATCCTACCCCTTCTGATAGAGATTCCAGGACACTGGATAGATGGGGTAAGAAGGTTTACACTTCAGCAACATTAGCAATCAGGGCTTTAAACTGTCAATTTCATATGCTTAAATATCAATAGCATATCACAGGACTGCTTAAACAGAAAATGATGTTAATTTCTGACTGTGTGGAAAATAAAGATTTACAGGATTTATTGCATTCAGCTGAACAAGTTGGAAAACATACTTTGCAATGTGGTTTTGATTCTTTGGAGGCCTCCTGCAGGGCTGCTGTAACTGGGTCTGTGCTAAGAAGGCATGCTTGGCTCAAAGAGCACATTCTGCCTGATCATGTTAAAGCAAAATTGTTGGATGCTCCTTTGCAACAGGACCGTCTCTTTGGTAATAAGGCTGAAGAAGTTTGAAAAAAGATGGAAGATAAAGCTAAATCTATGCAAACTGTGAAAGATTTCTTACAAGTGCAACCTCCAAGATTTAGTAGGCACTGGCCTACTAAGAACTGGTCCTTTCCAGTTCCTTCGAGAGCCACTCAAGTCAAATCCAGACATTCCAAAGGCTCCAGGTTTCAGTCACAAGGGACTTTTAGAACAAAACAATGGGGTGCCTCCTCCTCCTCCAAATATGGAAACAACAAGGCACCTCCCTATGGTAAGCAGGCTCAATGACTTTCCTTTACACTTACCAAGCACTTACCTTTTAGCCGCCCCTTTGGGGGGAAACTGGCACTTCATGCAAGAAACTGGAAACTTATAACCCAGGACAAATGGGTTCTAAATATAGTATCCCAGGGATTCAGATTTTATTTCCACACGTTGCCAATCCCAAACATATGGGCAAACCTGCCCCCAATCAGTGGGCAGAGGCCCAGAAACAAGTACTGTCCCTCATGAACATGGGGGCTATTCAACCAGTACCAGAAGAGGAAAAGGGACAAGGTTTCTATTCAAGACTTTTCCTGGTACCCAGAAAAGACAAATCATGGCGTCCAATTCTGGATTTATCTACTCTAAACACGTTTCTGGCCATTCCAAAATTCAAGATGCTGACTCTTCAACAGTTACTTCCTATGCTAGGCAAAGATGCCTGGTTGGTAACTCTGGACTTAAAAGAGGCTTACCTGCATATCCCAATCAGAAAATCTTGCAGAAGATACCTCCATTTCAAAGCAGGCTACTTGCATTACCAGTTCTCTGCACTGCCCTTTGGCTTATCTACTGTGCCCAGGGTCTTCACAAAGTGCCTGGCTCCAGTAATTGCATTTTGCAGGCAAAGAAATATTCAAATATATCCATACCTGGACGGTTGTCTAATTCAGGCAGAAAACAGGGGCATTCTTCTAAAACATCTGGTGTTTGTAAAAAGGGTTCTAACTTGTCTAGGGTACACCATAAATGAAAAGAAATCACAACTGGTACCCTCTCAAAAAATCACATTCCTGGCTGCAAGCTTGAATACAACTGCCCAGAGGGCTTACCTTATGCCGGAAAAGCAAATTCATTTGGTAACTTACTTCAAACAGGTTGTCACAAAAACCCTGATATCTGCAAGACAAATTCTGAAAACCTTGGGGTTCATGGCCTTATGAGGAAACTTCAGTGGTACTTAAAAAGTTTATGGAGTCAACATTGTCACACCCTGGAAACAATGATTCCTGTCATACCTTGCCTGCAACTAGAGTTCCTATGGTGGGCAGAGGCCTGCCACCAAAGCAAGGGACTGCCATTCACTCCATCCCCTGCCGCCCAAACCCTAATTACAGATGCATCAGACCATGCTTGGGGGGGGGGGCATCTGGGAGGGAAGTGCATTCAGGGCAAATGAAGCCCAAATCAAATGCACCTTCATATCAATCAAAAAGAGATGCTAGCTGTACAGAATGCACTGACAGCCTTCAAGGACTACCTTCAACCAGGACAATTAATGATGAAGACAGACAGCACCACAGTTATGTGATACATAAACAAGCAGGGGGGTGCACACTTCTACCCCCTTTGCAGACTAGCCATGGCATTATGGAACATGGCCTTGACCTATCAAATTCAACTACAAGCTCAATTCCTGCCAGGAAAGCTGAATACTCTGACAGACAAACTAAGCAGAAATCTCATGGACCTACATGAATGGAAACTGGAACCATGGATTTTCAACATGTTGACACGCAAATGGGGGAGTCCAGACATGGATCTTTTTGCCTCACCCCAGAATTATCAGTTGGACAAATTCTGCACAAGAACTCATCACAAAAAAGCCTGGAAAGTGGATGCTCTATCATTCAGCTGGAAAAACCTATCAGTCTATGATTTTCCCCCCTGTGCCTCTGCTCTCCAAAGTTCTACTAAAAGTCAAAACACAACAAACCAAAAATTATTTTGATTGCTCCAGACTGGCCTCACCAACACTGGTACCCACTCCTGCGGAATGTGTCACACCTTCCACCGTGGCACCTGCCTCAGACACCTTACTTACTGTCTCAACAGAACAACCAAATTCTGCATACTCGGCTCCAAACTTTGAATCTTGCAGCATGGCTAATCACCTAAATTCACCCTTAACATCCCTCAGCATACCTGTGATGGATGTCATTTTGGAGGCAAGAAGGTCTAGTACTAGAAAATCTTATGTTGACAAATGGAAAAGATTCTGTGCCTGAAATCAATCACAAGGGATTAGCACAGCAGTGCCCAGTATTCCTCAGATTTTACAATACTTAACTGACATGCTTCATAAGGGCCTGTCCTTTTCTTCCATAAAAATCCATGCCTCTGCCATTTCATTACAACACAGAACCTCCCCTCTTCTCTCATCCTCTGCTAAAGCAGTATCTCAGAGGGGCCAAAAACTTAAGACTACCCAGGAGAGCACCAACCCCTGCCTGGGACCTCAATTTTGTATTGGAAAAACTCACTCTCCCTCCTTTCGAGCCAGCTGCTACTGCAGACTTAAAATTTCTCTCCTGAAAAGCAGCTTTCCTTTTAGCAGTCACTTCAGCTAGAAGGATTTCCGAATTACAGGCTCTTATGGCAGTGGAGCCTTTCATTATTTTTCATGCGGACAGGGTGTCTCTCAGGACCAATCCATCCTTCATGCCTAAGGTGGTATCCAGTGTGGCTCTTAATCAGACCATTCATTTGCCAACTTTCTTTCCCAATCCACAGAGCATGGGGGAGCGGATTCTGCATTCCTTGGATCTACACAGACAACTTAGATTTTACTTAAACAGGACAAAATCTCTAAGAAAATCTGAACAACTGCTGGAGGCATTTGCTGCAGGGGCAGAGGGAAAGGCTATAAGCCATTGTATTTGTTTCTGTTGTTATATGCACCATGGTAAGGCTATCCCCCAGGGGATCAGATCTCATTCCACCAGGGCTGCATCTACTTCCACAACCTTTCTCAGAGGTGTTCCTACCAGAGACATTCTAGAAGCTGCTACCTGGAGCTCAGTTCATGCATTCACCAAACATTACCATTTACCTATCTTCTCTAAATCCAGAGCTGGCTTTGCCACTGCTGTCCTGCAGGGTCTTATAGCTGGTTCTAATGCTATATAAATCCATCCTCCCAACCATAGCTTTGGGAATCTACCCAAATGTAATGACTGCAACAGTAAAACACGAAGAACATAGTACAGTTGTGTACACTTACCATAAATGTAGATGTTCAAGTGTATTCACTGTTGCAGTCCTGGTTACCCTCCCTCTCTTACTATACCTCTACTTTCCTTTACTATGCTTAAAAGCCTTTTTGGTGTATTTGCTTTTGTTTGGAGGTATATTTTTGTGTTTTTAATTACTTAAATATTTGGCTCTCCATTTGGGGGGCACCTGTCATCTGGGGCAAGAAAAACTGATGTAATGGCATCGGCTGCATGTTTTACACCCCTGACTACCTGATGTCCTGACGTCATGGAAGAAGGGACAGCAACCGACGCAGGACCCAAGACTTTGTTAATCAGGCTGACTGAGGGCAACCTGCCAGCAGATTACCCAAATGTAATGACTGCAACAGTGAATACACTTGAACATCTACATTTATGGTAAGTGTACACAACTGTACTTTCTGCAACTTTGATTTTCAGCATTTTAAATTTCCAGGCACATAAGTTAGTTTTATTTATTTCTTTTTTTATTTATTTTATTTAACATTTGTTAACTGGGAAAGTCAGACTTGGAACTAAGCCAGTTTTCATCAGAGGCCTTGGCAGAAACGCTCTAGATGCATGTCTTTGTAATGTGGGAGGAAACTAGAGCACCCAGAGAAAACCCACATGAATACAGGGAGGACATACAGACAACACACAGAAGGCATCTCAGCCAAGAATCAAACCAGAGAACCTCTTGCTGTGAGGCAACAATGCTACCGTTGCACCACTGCCCCGTCCAAAGTTTGTTCTGAAAAGTTGTGAAAATGAGTAATGTTTTCTTCCTGTTTATAGATGTTTACTAGGCTAATGACCACAAGGACCTATTTAAGCTTTGCCATGCATCCCAAATCTCTGTCAAGTTCTGGTACCCTTGGTAAGTGTAATCAGGGGTTGGGAGATGAAACATTTACAAACAGGGGCCTGGGTGATGAACTATTAACAGGTTGCCTGTGTCCATTAGAGACATAGGTGACAAACCAGGGGTGAAGTTCCTATTCCCCATCCAGTTGTCCAAGTCACACTTGAATTGGGTTAGGGAGGCACTCTGCTTCACACAGATAGGGAGCCTGTTCCAGGGAAGGGGTGGTCTCTGAGATACATACCTGTCTGTCCAGCAGGTCCTAGTTATACCACAGGTAAGGTTTAAGTTTTTATAATGGGTAATTCTGTTTCTGCTTGTTTTGTGGATATGCAGGAAATCCATCAGAGTGGAGCCTGACAATACCTTGTATGCCTAGATCTCCCCTCAACAGCCTGTAGGAGACAGAATACAAGGATATGGCCTTGAGGCGGTCTGCATAGCACATGTTACATATGTCTTGTTTCTTTGAGCAAGGAGCTTGTGTGGGCATGACAGTTGTTGGATATGCCTGGTTAGGCACATACCAAAAGGGACATTGTACTCAATGATAGGTCTGAGGAATGCAGAATACAGAGTAGAACAATGACTTCCTTGGACCTAGATGCCATACCTTTGTTTATAAGTTGCAAACATAGAATGATTTCCTCACTAATGTAGACATGCAATAGTCAAAGGCTAGGTTACTGTTTATGTGTGTCCCCAAGTCCCTGCCTGCTGGGTCAACTCTTAGGGGTGTCTTGTCAGTATCATTGAGCTGATGATGTCAGTTTTCATTCATTCCTCAGCAGTTGGGTTCAGATCTGACTTGGCTGTAATTTTAGCTCATGACCACCAAAAAACTCTCAAGCTCCTTCCTTACCTATAATGCACCAACCCCTAACATACCTCAGATCTCATTTGCCACTTTCGCATTTGGACATGGTCACCTTGAGCTCTTGAATAACTTTAGTGAAGAGATAAGTTTATATCTATTTTTATCTTTTTCGTATAAGATTAATTTTTGTATTATCAGTCATCCCTTTTGCACTGTTCTGGTGTAATCTTTTTACCATAATTGATATTTTTTTCTTTCCTTTTTCCCTCTCACACTTTTTTAGTGTAACTCTTCTTACCATTGCTGGTAATCCCTTATTTCCTTTTCTACAAAAAAAACAAAAACAAAAAAAAAACTTATTCTCTATTTTTTATTTTAAAATTTTTGAAAAAGGTCCTTGTGGGTTTAAGAAGTGCCAGAAATGCAGCCAAGTTGCCCCTATCCAATGCACATGTTGTTGTTTGTCTTTCGGCTTTTTCCCGGTAAGGGGTCACCACAGACGAACTCCGGTCCACTAATGATTGGCAGTAGATTTTTTACGAAATGCCGAGGTGCCAGCTCGACGCCCAACCTTCAACGAAGGCATGCCCATTTACGCACGCATGTCTTTTGAACGCTACCTAACCGGGGAGAGGACATGCAGACTCCACACAGAAGGCACTCCCACACCAAGCCGAGAATCAAACGGGAGAACCTCTTGCTGTGAGGTAACAATGCTACCGCTGTACCACTGCTGAAGTCCCTGTCCAATGCACATGCCTTGTGTGTATATTGTTTGGGACCAGATTATTTTCAGGTTGACTGTTAGATTTGTAAGGTATTCAATCCGCAAGCTGTAGTGGACAGGAAAAATAAATTAATCTTAAAAGGATTGCTACCCACATCCTTTACAGTGGCTATTGCTGGGGCTCAACCCCTCCAAATCCAAATCAAAGTTGCATTCATCTAAACTTTCAAGGCCTTCAGGATCCTCGACTTCCTTGTCGGATCCTACCACAGAACCACCAAGGAAGAAACATAAGTTGGATCTAAAGACTGCTCCTACTCAGCCAGTGTCAGAGCTGACAAAGGCCTCCTTGGATCCTAGCTCTTCGGATACAAACCCTTTACTCAGAGCAAGGTGCTCACCATCTATGACACAATAACCTCGAGAGTACCGTCACCATTTCTTGAATCCTGCCGGCGCTCTAGGTCACCATTGCTCACTTCCTGCCATTCTTCCAGAAGTCTGACTGAGGATGACGTGGACAGGATGATGAGGAAATTCCTTTTGGTGCAGATTCAGATGGGTCTTCTCCCAGCTCCTACCCCTTTGGGTCAGGAAGCCCTAGTTTGTACTACTCCACCAGTATCAAGTTCCTACTCCAATCCAACCTAGCTTTTTGGAGCTCTTTGATCTGAGTTGACCAAGAGCATCTGGATTGGATCCAAAGATGTCAGTATCAACAGTTTTGGAGCCGGACAACTCTCACAGCCAAAGCGTCTCTGTTAGATCTGAGGCATTAGAGTTGACTCCGAAGTTTTCTAAGCCATCTCTTCCTTTCAGAGATGCCACACTGGACAGCTCAGCACCAGCCTCCACCTCAGGTGGACTGCCTTTGGGGCAGGGGGATGATGGAGTGGAAGCAAGGTTTCTCAGCTCTGTTGGCTTCCTTCTCCCTGGAGCATTCTGCCTTTGAGGTGGAGAGAGTTTTCTCTGCTTCTGCAGAACAGACAGCTCCTATCCCATCAGATCTTCTCTCTGGATGCCTTGTGTCTCTGTGCCTTGAGCCCCATCATTCTATGCCACAGGGACAGCCAGCCTAAAGTCTCCAGGTTAACCACCAGGGTATTACAATCTCTTCTGAAACTTTTCTCTGGTGTGGAGTAATGTAGCCCTTCCACCAAGGAAGTCCCTAGGAAAAGGAAGTGTAAGAGGAGGGACCTAGACTCCCCTCAGGAGTCAATCACAGAAGATGCTGATTTCGATGAAGGGAAAGGGTCCCAAAGATAACCACCTGAATTCATATGTTTTGGAGACATCCTTGAGATCCATAACCAGAGGGGTGGTTTGTCTAATGATAACCCTTCTCCACTGGAATCAGTATTCCTAAAGGCCTTTGAGGCTGGCCCGTCTACCTCCTTGGTAACTTTGCCTGCTGATGACCTCATTGACTTGATCTCTAGGTGGGCATGAAAGGAGCCTGACTCAGTTGAGTCAGTCCCCAAAAGACCAGATTGGTTTCTGGCACCACCTGTAGGAAGGGAATTTTGGAGCAACAGAGTTCTCGTAGATGCTATGGTCTTGGCATTGTCCACCAAGAAGGAACTTGCTGAACAGAGTCCTTCTGTCCATCCCATTAACAGGGAGTCTAGGGCATTAGACAGATATAGGAAATGTGTGTATGCTTCAGAGACTTTTGCCCTCAGGTCTCTGAACTACCTTGCACACTTTGAGACTGCAAAAAGACTTGATAAAGGAACTGTCAGAATCTAGTAATGGGACTCAGATTTCTGTGGCCTCACAGTTGGCAAACCTACAATCTGTTTATAATTCTTCCATGAGGCTTATCTCTCATAACGCTGATGGTACCACAAGGGTAGTAGGCTCAGGCATTTCCATCAGGAGACATGCCTGGATGTGCTTGTGTGATTTTGGGGAGCCCTTCAAGTCCTTGTTCATCAATGCACCCTTTGACAGAAATTTGTTATTTGGCCCTAAGGTGAAGAACACACTCTCCAGGTGTGAGCAAAATGAGAAGACCCTCTCTGCAGTGGGAGTATGTTTTTTGAGCACTCAAAGGACCTTCTCCGGGAACCAACTAGGAGGAAGAAAAATGTTGTTTAAGAATTCTCACTGTCCTTTCCAAGATCAATGTGGAGATAGTTCCCCAGAAGCAGAGGAGGGAAGTCAAATGGAAGGCTCTGCCATGCTGCAGGGGAGGTCCGCAGAACCAAGGGTCTAGAGATTCTTTCTATGACAGGACCCTACCAGTGCTCCTGAAAGGAAGCCCAATTGTCCCCCTCTGGAGGCAATTGGGGGTCATTTGTCCCTGCACCAGAGAGCCTGGCTAGACATAACAAAAGATACATGGATGCAGAGGATTATTTCCAGAGGGTACATAATTCCTTTTTCCCTTCCACCTCCATCTGTATGCAAATTTCCCAATGTTCTACCCAGTCTGAGGAAAGCAGAAACACTAGAAATACAAAAGCTTATAGAAAGAAGAGTCATCCAAGAGGTCCCAACAGACAAGATTGAATCCAAAACTTACCCAAGATTCTTTTTAATGCCAAAGAAAACAGGGGACTGGAGACCAATTTTGGATCTCAACAATTTGAACAAATCAGTTCAGTATACAGAGTTTCTGATGGTCATAGTTCAGTCCATTCTGCCCTTCTTGCACAAGGATGACTGGATGTGCTTGATAGATCTTCAGGATGTGTACTATCACATAAAGGTGAATAGACAATCCAGAAGGTATCTACGCTTCTGGTTGGGAGCAAGTCATTACCAGTTCAGAGCACTGCCCTTTGGCCTCACCTCAGCCTCCCAGGGTGGTCACATCCATGGCAGTGGTAACATAGACTTCAGACTGCAGGGATGCTGAGTATTTCAGTATCTGGATGAGTGGCTCGCCAATGCCCCAACAGACATCTACTAGTAAGAGACCAAGATCAGGTACTCCAGACTTGTTCCCTTTTGGGGCTAACCATTAATTACAACAAATCTCCATCTCAAACATTGGAATTCATAGGAGCAGTTTTCAACACGGTATCAGTGACGGCTTTTCTTCCTCTCTCAAGAGTACAAACAGTCAGATTCCAGGTCAGAAAAATAATTCACAATACTACAATCTCAGCCTGACTGATTGTACAAGCCTTGGGATCAGTGTCTGCAGCTATAATCCTAGTTCATATGGCAAGATTTTACATGAGAATTCTTCAATGGATGTTAGCAACACAGTGATCTATTCTTTACCAACACGTCAGCCCAAATAAGAATCTCTCAGACAGGCAAGTGATACCTTTGGTGGGAGCTTCAATCAGATCAGGTTCTACAAAGCCGTCCTTTCATTCTTACTCAACCCAAGGGCATAGTGACCATGGGTGAATCCCAGATTGGGTGGAGGGGGCCCTTCCTGGTGGAAACTGTGTGTGGCACTTGATCCCCTGAAGATGTCAATACGCATATCAATGTCCTGGAAATGACTGCAGTGCTCTTAATGTTGCATGCCTTCCAAGACTGTCTCCCTTTTGGGACAATCGCAATTCAGACAGACAATATCATTAGTCTGGTACATCACCAAACAAGGAGGAACCATATCTTACTGCTTGTGTTGAAGGTCTAAGAATGTGGCAGTGGGCGATCTCATCCAACTGACCTGATAGCAATGCACATTCTAGAGAATTCCAGTGTGATAGCAGACAAATTGAGCAGGTCCATTCTACTACCTCACAAGTGGTGTCTCAACATGGAAATGGCAGAAATTATTTTTCACTGATGGGGCCAGCCTTGCTGTGACCTATTTGCATCTCCAGTGCAGTCCTTTGACTGTCTGATTGCTGTCCTTATCCATTATTTTTGGCAAGTTAATGCCGTATTCAGTCTCTGCCACAATTTTCCATGCTGTAGAAAATAGAATGCCATAAATGGAATTCTATCTGAAAGAGAAAAAAAAAACTTAATCAGACAAAGGTGGATTTGTCCTCTTGGATGTATCATTCTAATTTGAGAGACCAGTGGGGTGGGTACGGATCATAAGTGCTCATATAGGGAATGAATAAGAAATGTGTAAAGAGGTACTGTGTAGTATAACTACTGATCAACAAAACAGCAAGCACAGCTATTTTCATGCTACAGCTTGTTGCTCAAAGTATGTGCGCTGATCCATACTTATGTCAACAGCTGAGAAGGGCTTACCAGCAATGAATGTTTTGCACTGCAAATGAAGGGTGAAATTGCATTGTACGAATCCTCACTCCTTGGTCTAGATGTAGATATTATGTTTAAAAGAAGAGATAGCCTCCCATTTACAATAGTGATGGTTTCCAGTGCCTCAGAGATGGTCAGTAACCCCGTATCAGTCTCCCAGCACTTTCTGATGGTGTAGCATTCCACAACATTTAGAATGCACATATCCTAATGGTATGCATCTTGCATCAAATAATTGATTAGTATTAACTGGCAGTTGCTAGCAGCAAAGCAAGAAGTTTTGTTTTACAGACTCAGTAAACTCACATTTGTTCTTCTGTTTATGGTCCGTATTTGCTTTTTGTCAGAGTTTGTGGTACTACAGATATATTGTACAGACCTTGCTTTATTGCTTGTCCCAAAAAGCTGAGCATAGAGCTGTTATACAACTAAGCAATGTTTTTGTTTTTCTCCACCCTGTCTTACAGAGTTAGAAATTAGACGACAGAAGAATCTGATCCCACCAGGAGTCGTTCTTCTTACTGTTGAAGATCCCAAGAGCCACGTTGGCAGTGGTGGTGCCACACTCAATGCTCTCCTTGTTGTTGCAGAACACCTCAGTGCCAAGGCTGGCTACACAGTAAGTATACAAGCTCTAGGAATCTTAAGTGACCAAGTACCAGTATTAGGTCTTGGCAAGTAAGTTCACATGGACACATTTATCACAACAGGAACTAAAGGGGGACGCTGTAAATGACTGCCAACTATAGTAGTGTCTTGGGCTCTGTATATTTCAAGCAGAGTAGTGTTTTGCCAGGTTTCTACGATCAATAATGTAACTGTGAATAGTCTGATCCCAACTTACCAGATAATGAGACATTACCAGTCTTATTTTTCTTAAGTAAGCATTGAGCCTGTTCTTATGCATGAGTCAGTTGTAGGGATAGAATTGTGACTTGCTTAGGTTCATCAGTTCATGTGCAGACATTCTTACAATTATCCTTGGGCTTACTGGATATGCCAGGCACAGCTGCAGTTCAATAAACCTTTTTTGTTAGGCACATGCTACACACCTACCCCACGGCTGTGACCTCAAACAGTATAGCTTTCATTCCCAACAGTCTTCTCTAGTCATAATCTTCTTGGAGGTAGCCATACCAGTGACTGGGGTTCAGAAATATTCCTATAAGTTGATAAATGCTCAGAAGAGTATTTAGTTCCAAATATTCCAAGTAAGTGTATATAGCAAATAAATTGTTGGTTGGGGGTTAAAACTCCAAGACAGCATCCAGAACACTGTTTGTCTTTCGGCTTTTCCCAGTTAGGAGTCGCCACAGCGGAACTCCGGTCTGCTAATGATTGGCAGTTCTTTTTATGGTATCGAGTTGCCAGCCCGACGCCCAACCCTCAACGAAGGCACGCCCATTCAACGCATGTCTTTCGAACACCCACTCGACCGCGGGGAGGACATGAAGACTCCATACAGAAGGCACTCCCAACCCAAGCCGAGAATCGAACGGGAGAACCACTTGCAGTGAGGTAACAATGCTACCGCTGCACCACCGCGGAAGGTATCCAGAATATGTTTTCAAAAGGATCCATAAGCTTAGGAGAAATGAATGCACAATTCCAGTACTTCAATGTGTGTGTGTGTGTGTGTGTGTGTGTGTGTGTGTGTGTGTGTGTGTGTGTGTGTGTGTGTGTGTATATATATATATATATATATGGGTCCACTACGGAAGACCGAACGCCCATATTACCGATGCTTGGAATCCCGAGACCAGATGATCGCAAGACCAGAAGCACGAATTTCATAATCCTGATGTTCGGAGATTTTGAGTTAGCGCTTCTGGTGTTGCGGTTCAGGTAAGTATGTGTGTGTAAGTGTGTTTGTGAGGGGCTTTAGTGTGTGTTGTGACTGTGGTATGTGTGGGTGTGAGTTTGTCTTGTTTCTCACATGGGGGGTGCAAGGGGGCTTGCCCCACCAGCTTAAATATAGTGTAAGTTTATTCGTTTGATTGTGGGGGGAAGCTGTGTCTCTGTGTATGTGTGTACTGTATGTGTTACAAACGTTCACAATTTTGAATTTCGCACTTGTGGTCTGTCGGTCTTGTAGTCTTTCAGGTATTTGGTCTTGGGTTTATGGCCGTCGGTATTGTGGGTTTTCGGTAATGTGTAGTGAACCCACACACACACACACATATATATATATATATACTTGACTATTTATTTTATATATATATATATATATATATATATATATATATATATATATATATATATATATATATATATATTATATATATATATATGCACCACAATATAAGGTCAAAATGACTTCAACAATTGGCTAAGCTTCTGGTGTCATTCAAAGGGGATCCAGTATCTGTCTGCCTGGGACGACATGATTGACAGACCATGATGCTTTGCCAGAGATGGTCAGCACATGTCGCGCCTGAGATTCAGGTTACTGGCTAAGGCTCTTGTCACCCATAAAGTGCCTTTTTTAGGCAAAGTTCAAAGGACAAAACCACCACCGTAACAGGTACAAGCATGCAAATTCTGAAGGTAATGCTACTCAATGCTAGAAGTCTAAACCAAAAATGCACTCTCTCGAGGCACTCCTAAAAATGGAGAACATCGATATCTGTTCAGTAACTGAGACCTGGTTCAAGGCTCCAGAGTGCACCCCTGCAATACCAGGCTACAACTCTTACCACACTTTTCAGCCACCAAACCAGGACCGAAAAACTAAAGGTGGCGGAGTGTCCATATTCACCAAGGATATTCACACCACAAGGCTAGTTGCCCAACACAATGCGTCTGAAATTCTCCAGGTGCAACTAACACTAGGTAGGACTGCAATCCAAATTATAGTTTGCTACAGATCCCCCACCATGTCCCAAGATTCTCACTACACCTTTCTAAACATACTGGAAAATATTAAGATACAACCAAACATCCTAATACTGGGTGATTTCAACTACCCTGCCATTAACTGGGAAAACTACTCCTGTACCAACACCTTTGCCCACGCCCTGGATCAACTAATCCATAGTCCCACCAGGGGCTCCAATATCCTAGACTTAGTCATTACCAACATGGGAAATCGATGCTCCACACCTATGGTCACCCCCTCGTTGGTCAGGTCTGAACATAAGCTAATCACCCTAAAAAACTTCTCCAAAGCCAACTTCATGCTACTCAAGTCAGAAGTGACAAACTTCATGACACCCATGCAGACGGGAACTGAATGTTCGACTGCTGAATCCTACACTAAGGTACTGTATGAGCACATCCACTCATGCATGAATCGTGCCATCCCAAATAGAACCAAGATACTCTCCTCCAAAAAAAAGGAAGCCAGTCTGGTGGTCCCCTGCCATAAACAAACTTTACAACAAATGGAAGAAACTGTTGCAGAAAATAGGAAAATCCCAGGATGCAAAAACTCCCTTACTAGCCTCAGTAAGAAGCTGAGATCCCCCATAAAATCCTCTGAAGCTAGTTACGAAAATAAAATTGCCAAATATTCCAAAGACAACCACAAGGCATAATATAACTATGTCAACAATCTAAATGGCAATGCTCAGATCTGCTCTGAGCTACAAGAGAATGGCATTAAATATACTGATCCCAAGGATATTGCCAGTAACCTGGCAGATCAATTCAGTGCCAACACTAAGGGACTCTGGCTAACAAAGTTCGCAGATGACTGCAAACTGGGAGCCATTATTGAATCCCCAAATGATGTGGATACTCTACAAAAGGGCCTTACAGAAACAGATGGTTGGTGCCAGAGCCATGGGCTCAAGCTCAATGCCAAGAAATGTATAGTTATCCCCTTTGGGAAAAAACATGTACCCGTGAATTACCACATAGATGGCAGTACACTAAACACCGAAAGTGTGATAAGAGACTTAGGGACACAGGTGGACAGTGGTCTCATCTTCGATAACCACATCACCACAACATTCAGGAAATCCTTCTATGTGGCACACCTCATCACTAAGGGCTTTTCATCCAGAAAAAAGGAGATCATTGTCCCACTGTACTCATCCTTCATTAGACCCATTATAGAATACAAAGTCCCATTTGGGATGTACCTCTCAAGAGATCTGCAACAACTGGAAAGGCTGTAGAAATACCTCACTAAAAGAATCACAGGCCTAAAGCAGATGCCCTACGCTGACCGCATTAAAAAACTCCAGCTATACTTTGTTGCATATCTTCTACTCAGAGGCGATCTCTGCTTAACATACAAAGCCATGTCAAACCCAGAGCTGTTGGACATGCGACACTTAAAGAAATCCCAATCCCTCAGAGCCACATGCTCCAGGGATCTATACCTTATCATCACAATAGGCAAACATGCTGGAGGGATACGTTCCTGACCCAGAGATTACCAAGACTCTGGAACAGACTGCCCATACATGTCAAGCAGAGCGCCTCTTTGGCCCTCTTCAAAAGGAACCTTGACGATTGGATGGGAGAAAATAAATTCACCCCGGGGATCACATCAGTCGCTCTGCTAGACAGGGGTCCAGGGAAGTAAATAGTGTGGAAAGAAATAGCCAGGGAATTGTTATGGCTAGGCTTGTATAGGCCCTAGGGCCGATAGCCTAGTACCAACTTATGAACGTATATATATAAGGGTCTACTTTGAAACATCTAAAACCCATAACATCTAATTTCATAACATTGAGACCAGAACATCTAAAACCCAAAACATCTAAAATCCATAACATCGAATTTCATAACATCTAACATGACAAATCACAAGAAAATAACACCCCCTCCACATATAACAACACCAAACTACCAAACACACTTTTTGCTACGTTTATGCAGGGGGGCAAGCCCGCCTGCACCCCCCATGTGGGGGGCTCCACCCTCTACACCCCCTGTAAATTAAATATACCAACTCCAAAATCGCACTACAGTGGGGAAAAAGTTAATTGCCTAACCCCACTGTATCAAGACCCCCTGCAGGAACGTAGTAAAAAGTGTGTTTGGTAGTTTGATGTCATTATATGTCATTATATGAGGAGGGGATGTTATTTTCATGTAATTTGTACTGTTAGATGTTATGAAATTCGATGTTATGGGTTTTAGATGTTTTGGGTTTTAGATGTTCTAGTCTCAATGAAATTAGATGTTATGAGTTTTAGATGTTTTGAAGGGGACCCACATATATATATATATATATATATATATATATATATATATATATATATATATAAAATATGACAACATAGTGCCGAGTGCAGTAAGCAGTATAATCCCAAAATGTATTGATCTCTGCAGGAAGGTGTGTAGTGAATGCAAAAATAACAAAATGGATGATGTGACTGTATTTATAAGATAATTTTTCATGATAAATGTAGAACTGAATTATTTATGGGATCATTCATTAATTTAATCCTTTTTTCACCAAGAATGTCACAATAGCCCAATTCCACGAGAAGCATGGGGATAAAAGTACGAATAGTGCTTTAGTATGGCAAGCAGTTGCAACACAAACATGTTTTGCTACAAGAATTGGTTTCTCGTTTTTCCAAAGTCATTTAAATGAATACAAGCTCCTTCTAAATGTCCTGCATAGTGAATTAAGTCTTTCTTTGGTTGATCATGGATATGAGCACACATCCATGTACCTTCCTGCAAAACAAGTACTTAGGTGGATCTTTACTATATCGCATAGAATTTTTTTTTCTGCTAAAACTGGATAATGTGTAAATTGCAATGAATGTATAATAGGCCAGAGGATTGTTACAGTCACACAGGTAGAAAACAGTGGGTAGTGTTAGTAGCACAGCAGGTAGCCTACTCTCCTTTGGGGCAGAAGGCTATGGGTTATTTTCCCACACTAGGTAGAACAACTGCTGACACTGCAGATTCCTGAGTGTGGCATTCTTTGGATAAGACATTAAACTAAGGCCCAGTCTTGTTGAATTGGTGGTACTGCACCTACTGAACAGAGTTGAGGAAGTTCCTCAATGCCCTAGCTAAGTTTACCCTATCAGTATAAATACCACCTCAGGTCTCCCCTGAGAAGAGGCTACTAGCCTAGTTGGGCTAACTTGAGCAGCAAAGGATAAATATATAAATAAAAATAAAATAAAAACAGATACCTGTGATGGTGTTTCTTCATGCATTATACTATGAATGACATGACTGTAACTTCTCGTCAGTGGGCAGAGAACCCCCACAAAAGGAGTAGTATTGTGTATGGAAATCATCTGTAAAACATGAAAGCTGTATTCAGTGTTGACTTGGTTCTATTAATAGCACTGAACAGTATATGCTGTATCACTGCAGCCTGAAGAAGTAGCATATATAAGTTATTTCTATCATAAAGATATGTCATAAGTTGACCATTAACAATGGAATGCCTGCTCCTGTAATCTACATTTTAACAGCTGAATACTGTTGTAGGCTGTATATGGTACTGTATGAAGTAGTTTCTCAATCCATTGTGTTAAAAAACTGAATCTTCAGATTTACAGGCCTAGAACTGAAAGGTAAGAACAAAAATGCAGTGTGTATGTAGGAGGGAACCTACATGAAACACCTGTCCACTGCTAGATATATTTTCAGAGGTTACTGAGAGGACATAATACATGGGTCTACAGCATTATGTGTATTAAAAAGAGCTCTCCACAATGTTGTGACAGTGTACGAATTGTGTAAGCTTTGTTGTAGACTGAGCAAGATGTTGTGACAACTACATGTCATCTGCAAAAGGGACCTCCCCTTATCATGATAATACATGTACTGTGTGCATATAGTTGTAAACTGAATGCAGATATGTCATCTGCAGCTGCAGCATTGTAATACACCACATGTGTAAATGGAAAATGGTATCTATAGATATGTGGAATGCAGCTGTAGATACATGGAATGGTGGGGGCATCTTCTTTAAAAACTGGACTCTCAGTTCCGTCTCATCACCTGGGACATTGCAAAAGGAAAACATGTTGGGCAGATCTCCCCCCACAAAAAATATTCATAAAAAACAAGTGTTTGCATTCATCTTTATGGATGATAACACTTTTCAGCCCACAAGAACATAAGAAATACAAGGCAGTTAAGTAATAAGACCATTGACACCTTGTCAACCCCCCACCCCACCCCGGGAGGCGAAGGTCAGTTGAAGAATAAACTTGTGTTCCCATTCAGTCATCTAAGTTTAATTTGAAGGATGCTATAGTGTCACTCTGTTTAGCTTGCAGTGGAAGTTGGTCCTATAGGTGGGGTGGTCATTAGGTAATAGATTTTCTCTGCTGTGATTTTTAATTATGTGCTGGTGGAGATTTAAGTCCATGTTTCTGGTATTGGTGGAGCTGTTTGACTTATGAAGTTGCAGGAAATCAATGAGGGCTGAGTCCTTAATGATGTAGAATGCAGAGGTGGAGATTATCATGTAAAATACTAGAAAATACAAGTAAAGGCATAGAGCTTCAAGCTGTTCCTGGTAATTTGGGGACTTTAGGCCAACAGTCTTCTTGATTAGGAACTTCTGAGGCCTTTCCAGTTGTTTAGTATGCCTGGAAAGGTACATCCAGAAAGTGGTATTGTACTCAACTGGTCTAATTAAGGCTGCATAAAGAACGTTGAAAACATTTTAACCTGGATGATATGCCATTAGATATGATTGTGTTATACAGAAGGATTTTTTGACTACTGTTGCTACATGGTGTCGAAGGAGAGGGAGTTTCCAACACAGTTTCCAAGATCCCTGACTACAATACTTTGAAGTGGAATATTGGCTATAGCCTACATCAAGGAAGGGAGTTGCTTACCAAATGTGACAGCACTGCACTTTTTCATATTTAATTTTGGCCCTTTTTCTGTGTACCTCTTATTTATTAGGGATAGTTCCTACTGTAATGATTTCCCTAGATATGGAAATCTTATAAACATACCACCTGCTGTCCTACATTAATTAAAATGTACAGGTAGTATGTAGTTACATTATTGGGGGAATTAAGTGCTAATTAGGGTTAATTGTAGCACTGACTTATGTGTACAGTAATTAAGTAGTTGCCAAACTACTAACTGAACAGTTTGGCAAAAAAATGTCATATTGTTAGTTTTGCCAAAGTCTTTATTTCACAAAAAAAAAATAGTCTTCAATTAACAGGTTGGCAACCACCTAATTTTACAATTGTGTTGACATTGTGGATGACTCCTATTAGCACTTACTCTCCCAGTGATGTAGTTGTGCACTGTCTGCATCTTGTAATTAACCTGGACAGTGGGAGGCATGGTTCCCAATGGGGGAGTTTTTAGAAGCAAATTTGTTTTGTAAAATTATTCTTTAAAAATTTGTTTTTCAACATGCATGAAAATGCTCCATTTAAAAAAAAAGTTTCAGAAAACTTATTTGCACATTCTGCCTCTCATCCTTCTACATTTTCCTTTAGCCTTTCTCCATTTGGCTCATGACCTCTTGAATGCCTCTGTGGATTCCTTCTTCAAAACCCATTCCATGGGTATACAGCCCTCTCAGTGAAGAAGTAATTTCAGAGATCCAGGGATTATTTAGTCCCTATAGTTGACTGCTTGTACCCCATTTGTCCATCCTGTTCAGGGCGACCCTTTGTACATGATTCTATCTGTTTCATGTCCTCTCTGTTTCTTCTTGTCTCAAATGAAAAATGGTATAGTTCCTCAAGTTGCTGGCTATATCATTTCCCCTCCACGTCATGGATCTTTCTGGTGGATTTCCTTTGGAATCCCCCCAGAAACCTATTGTCCTTTGCAATGTACAACTCAATTACTCTGCACTTTATGGTCTGACCAAGACTCTACAAAGTGGAAGCATTACCTGTTTTCTTCTGCAGTCTGTCTCCTGAGAATGCATTCAATATTCTGCTTGCTGCTGTTGCCACTGTCTTCTTCCATTGCTTTTGGTTGTCCATTTCAGATGCTTTCAACACCTTTATATATTTTTCCTGCTCTGTTTTCATCATTTCAGCTTTCCGAGCCAACACTTCACACTTGTTGTGGTCCATGGGCAGTAATTTACATTTCTTTGTATTGAACCTCAAATGACATATTTCTGACCAGGTGGTTAGCCTTTCCAAATCTTTTGCTAGTGCACCAGTATTCTGTGTCATCAGGAAAGTGGCTGATCCTATTCTGTCATTCATTAGAAAAGTCTGAGACAAATATACTAAACCCAGGATAGACCCTTGTTATGCAACACTAGCCACTTTCCTTGATCCTGATATTATCCATTTAACCCCAACTTTGTTTACTTGCTTTTCAGGTTTAGAGCAGTCATGTTCCTACCCCAGTTTCCCTAGTTTTCCTTTCACTCTCCTGTGTGGGGCTGAAGTCTAGTTTAAGCTATGTCTGTTGGTTGTTTCTACTCAAGTTTACCTGTAACTCTATCATAAACTGGATCAGGTTTGACTGACTGCTTCTTCTGGCCATATATCTGTGTTGGTTGTCCTGGAGATTGTTGTATTGTAGAAATGCTACCAACATTCCACCTAGAATTTTCTCCATGACATTCCTTGCCCCTCATATTAATTAATAGGCCTAAATTTCCTCAGGCAGTTCTGCACTAGCCATTGACCTGTTGAGGCCAGATTCCTGAGGGTCCTGGAAAGTAACCCATCTGGTCCTTGTGATTTATGCTTATTAAGAGCAGCCCTGTCCCACTCCACCTCTCCCCTCTCTATCCAGTTGTCTGTTCACTTTTTTCCCCATTCTGCCCTGAATTCCTCCCAGAGTGGTAACCTCCCCTTGTTTTTCTTCATGAAGACTGAAGCAAGGCATTCAGCAGTTCTCATTTTTCCCAGTCCTGTGTGTCATCTGTTTATTTGTTTACTGGGGTGGTCTGATTTTGTAATCAAGCTGCCACTTTTCAGAAGAGGCCTGGAGAGAAAACTCCACAGTAAAACAAGTAATCTTTAAAACAATAATTAATACATATATGAGCTTATGTGTCATGACAATCTGTGGCCAGGTTAAATAGTTCCCTAAATCCAGCCACTGAAGTCGCTGTGGTGCAAGGCAGTAATGTGTCCTATAATGATAGCTGGCAGCAAATTTTGCAATTTTATTATAGCACTGGTCAAGTAAAGAGAGCTGATTTGATAGTAAATTGATAAATATGAGACTGGATATAGGACAGTAAGCATGAGAAGAGATGGGACAGTGTTTATTATAGCTTGCTGTAGTAGGCCAGAGTTTGGCTTTGTAGAAGGCTCCCAATTTTTGATGAGTTTTTCTTACTGCCTGGTTTATGGTGGTTGAATTTTAAGTTTTCATCAATGGTAACCAATAGTAGTTTGGGATGGGTTACCATTTCTATCTTGGTAATGTCTGATAGAATTGCAAAGGAGTATTTTGGTTCAGATAGTTACTTAGGCACAAATAGGATAAGTCTGGATTTTTGGGGGTTAGAAGGAGCTGAGAGTCCATTAGCCAAGTTTCAATCTGGGAGAGAGCTTCTTGGCTGTACTGTTTTAGTTTAACAATGTTTTGGCAGAGCGGATGATTGTAGAATCCTCTGCATAGTGTATGATGGTTGCTTGTTTGGTTGCTGAATGCAGGTCATTAATGAATATATTAAAATGTAGTGGACGTAATTTAAAAGTCTTACAGGACTCCCATGATTACTGGGAGAAAGGAAGAGATGTTTTACCACATTACAGGTTGTTGTGTGTTTGAGAGGTAACTCTTAAACCACAATACCGAGAGTTTATCAAAGCTTAGAGGAAACATCTTGCATGGTCATATGTCACATTTTTGCTTAGTTTGCTCATGTCTGCCTTCCTTCTTGTTTTCTCCTAGGTACTTAAAAAGTGTTTCCTTTCTTTTTTTAATACCTTTATTGAATTATCACTTGTGACACAGGCACATTTACATTTATACAAAAGTAATCAATGTGTGTTAAATTAACATTAACAATCATTATACTTAACATGTATTGCTATATATGATATAACCTTAGCAACATTGCATAAATTATTCAATTCCTGCTCCATTTTTTAACAAGAAATATCTTTATTAAACCATCACTTATGACATAAGCAGTCATACATTTATATAAATGAAAATAAACCACACCAACACAATCCTAGTTGCAAGCATTTTACATCACAAACTATACTGACACACTCCCAGGAAAAAAAAAAGAATTTGCAATCGTATTTCATTACTGGGCACATTGCGGGTGCTGCGAAGAGCACTTTTGGCTAACATCAAAGAGTGAATCAATACTAATTTCATGAACTTTAATCGTACTTTGACTTAGGAATGGGGTCCATTCCCATCATGGTATTAGAAACCCAAAAGACTTAGAGAAATTAAAAATTGCAAACGTTATACATCACTTATAATCTACCCAATCATTTTCAATCAAACATTACATAGCTCATTTAAGTCCTGCCTTTTTTTAAACCTCATTCCTCTCCTGTATGTATTATTCCCACAATTCCCATTTTTTCCTGTTTAGTTTGCTCCTACCTTGTTCTACAGATCATAATTCCAGTTGTTTTATCTCTGTTACTACATTCACTACTTTTAATATAGTTGGTTTAGATTTTGATTTCCATTTTCTAGTAATTGCTTTTTTGGCAGCCACCATAGTTAAACACAGCAAGGCCTTACCCATGTCTAGGCAAATCCTATTCTGTATCATAGCTCAGAAAAATCATCTCCCTTGTCACAGCAATCCATCCATCCAGCATCTCCGACAGTGCATCCCGCAGGGAATCCTTAACTTCCACCAACTCATCACACTCCCAGAAAACATGTTCCCGGTTATCTCTTTCTTCCCTGTCACACCTCCAACATTTGCTCTGTACCTAAAGAAAAATTCTCTGGAGTCTACTTGTAGTATAAACATATCTGTGTAAACATTTAAAGCAAAAATCCTAAATCTTCTAGATTTTGTTGCTATTTGGGAGACGTACAAATATCCCTCCCATTGTTTCTTTTTGAATTGGTTATCTAATTTCTCTTCCCATTCCTTTCTAACCTGCTTTGCCTGGTTCCTCTTCTCAAGCAGAAATTATCAGAGAGGACCCCACTCACTTTCTTACCTCCAATGTCTCATATATAATCCTAATCAGTCTTATAGTTTTTTAAGGAAATGCAAATGTTTCCATTGCCCTGCTGATTAAGTCCCAGCTTAGTCTGTCAAATGGTTTCTCTGCATCAAGATCCACCACCAGCAATGATATTTTCTTACATTCTGCTTCCTTCTGTATCATTACTGTTCTGTTAATGTTGTCATATGTTTGCCTCCCCTCCACTTAACTGTATTGATCCATATCTATTAATTTTGGCATTACCTTTGTCATTCTTTTTGCCATTATAGACATGAACACATTGTAATCATCATGGTTTAGTATTGAAATGGGCCTGTATGAAGCTGGGTCTGATGGATTTTTACCCTCTTTAGGTATTACAGCTACCACTGCTTTCTTCCAGGATGTTGGTATTTCTCCTCATTTTAAAATACAAAACCTTCCAGATATTTATCAGTTTCTTTCCCTTCTAGCTTCCAAACTTCCACAGGAATAACATCTAATCCTGGGGACTTTCCTGTAGATTGGTTATACATCACAATTTTTATCTCATCCCCTCCTATCCTAACTGTTAGTAATTGAGCCTCGTCTACCTCTAACCTTGGCATATTTAATTCTTCCATAAACATTTCAATTTGCATCTTTTCTTGATTTCCATATTTCTCTGCTTTATACAGACTTTCATAGAATTTCTAATACCTGTACAAGATCTCTTATTACCTTCCTTGTTATAGGCTACCTAAGCTTGGCGATGTCCCTTTCTACTTTCTGTTGCCTGAGTTATTGTGATAAAAGTTTTTGTGCACTACTGTTATAGTTGCTTAACAGCAGTCTTTCTAAACTTGTGCATGTTATCGAGGTAATCCCTTATTTTCTGTTTAGCATTCTGCAGCTGATCCTCTTCTTGTTCTGTGAGATTCCCCCTATTCTGCAGTACTTTAACATTTGTCAGTCCCTCAAAATAATTCTTACTTTTTAACCATAGCTCCCTTTCTTTTATTTCCACCCTACTTTTAAACTCCACCTTAATTTTATCCCGCTGCCTAGCTATGTTTTCAGAAGAAATTTCTATCCTCTCTAATAGCATCTGAATAATCTCCACTACTCATTTCTTAAAGTCATCTCTTTTCAACAGATTTGTGGGAAAGTACCAGTGTCTCATTTTATTCCCTGCATTTTTATTTTAGTTATTATTGGTGC
This sequence comes from Protopterus annectens, assembly GCF_019279795.1. NCBI lineage: Eukaryota > Metazoa > Chordata > Ceratodontiformes > Protopteridae > Protopterus > Protopterus annectens. The sequence goes on from NC_056741.1 coordinate 1,825,690,430, forward strand.
ATGATGTGAAATAGTTATTGGGTAGATAACAATACCTTGAATTAAATGCACATGGTCTTCTGAAATGTAAATTCTGTCTAGCCTAGCCCAGTTTTTATATCTTGGAGAATATGATGTACATTCACTCCGAACTACTGTTACTGAATTCACATCTTCCATGCCACATGTTTTCATACATTTCGTCAAAAATCTACTCTCCTTTGTTGTACTTTCCTTTCTGGCCCACCCCATCCCCCAGACACATCTTCACTGTTGCAAATTACATTCTAGTCCCCACCTATAAGTAATATTCCTTGCTAAAAACTGATTAGTTTTGCCAGTATTTTTGTAAGCTCCATTATAGCAGTTTTAGGTGGAATATAAATACATGCCAATGTAATCCTCCCCCTTGCCAGTAGCCCCTTAGCACTACAAATCTGCCATTATCTTTTTTAATCCTCTTCTATCACTACTGGAGCTCCTCTTGCAATTGATATAAGTACTCCTCTTTTCCTTTGCCTCAGGTATTCCACTAAATAGCCATTCTGAAAACCTTTCTTTATCAAATTCACATGTTCAGTTCTTTCTTAATGTGTCTCCTGTAGCATAGCTATTTGCACTTAACATTTTTTTAATATAGTTCATTACTCTTTCTTTTTTGTATTTATGTGTGAGACTGTTGACATTTAAAGACATAACTTTTTAATGCAATGATGCTTTCTGTAATTATTCCCACCTTTTATGTACAACACCTTTTTATTAAATGTGTTACATGCATACACTGTTTGACAGGTTGAACTTTTATACAGTTGTTTCTTGTCATATCCATTTGAACCTATGCCGCATTGTACAAAGCTTTTTGTTTTATTGAAAACCGTCAAACAAAACAATAAACACCCACAATACCCCACCACATAAAACTGTGTACATCTTCAAATACTGAAGTTTTGCCTTCATAATAGGAGCAAAATCCCAGACTGACAGCCACACTGATAGACTTGAGTTAACCTAAAAGAAAGGTTAAACATGCTAAGATGCATGGTGCAGCCTCTGCTTCTACTAAGTGCTAATTGATTTTGTCTTTTTTTATGGCTCTCTCAACGGGGAAACCCCTGAATGCTTTCAGAGAACATTATCTCCGAGCCAGTTTCTCTTCTCAGTTTTTTTCTTCAGCCATTATTTCTCCACCAGAGTGTAGCCAGTTTCTCTTTATCAGATTTTCTCCAGGGAGACATGAGAACCAGGCAGCCAGTTTCTCTTTATCAGATTGTTTCCATGGAAACATGAGGACCAGCTGCAATATTGTTACTGATCGTGCATGTGTTCGCTAGAAAAAAAGCCTCTTAATATTCAATATTCTTTTTCATTTACTTGCTTAGTCTTAAAACTTGTACTAAATTGGTCTAAAGTTCTAATCCAGTGATTTCCCCATGCAAGAATGAGAAAAAGCACATGAATTTTTCTTTTGTCATGCTCTTTTAACAAGGCTGTTTTTTTTTTTCATTGCATTGCCTACATTTCTTAAAACTGAACAAGAAGAAAGAGAGAAGGGAGAAAGAAAAGGAAAATACAACAGCAGTTCCTAAGTGCTAAATCCCTTTCATGTTTAGCCTTAGCTACCCATACCATCTTTGTTGTCTGTTTATTCCCTTCTGTACCTCCTCATTCTGTCCTTTCCACCTATTGTAGGGTCTATTCTTTGCCCTAATTGCTAGCCTCGCATTTCTTTCTAGCTTCATTTGCCTGCTCCTTTTTTTTTTTTTTGCTTTTCCTCACATCCTTGTCCATAGTTCTGACTAGGTCATTCTTTCCCATTTCTGTAGCTTGTTTATTCCCTTAATTTATTCCCAGTCTCCTAACTCATCATGGACCCTCTCCCCAGTGCAGTATGATCCATTGTCCTAAAATCCCGAAAATCATTTTTGACTTTGAATTGTTACCCTTTCTACCTAAACCACTCATTGACATGATCACTGTTGGCTAATGGTGTTACAACTTGGACATCTATATTCCCCCATCTTAGTCATTTGTTAGTAATACATCCAGAAGCCTACTGTTCCTGGTACAGACCTGCAATAGTTGGCTGTACTAATTATGGTCCAAAACTTCATTCTGCTTACATTCTGTCTCTGCTCTTCTGCTCTGAATCTCCAACTCTGCTCCTAGGAAATTTAGATCCCCTATCAGTATTACACCTTCTAATCTCATCCTTTTACACTCTTTTTCAGTCTCCCATCTTCAAATGTCTACTAGCTCTCCCCAACTTCCTTTATCTTATCTGCTGGGTATTTAACCTAGTGTTTTCCCCTGCCCATTCCTTGCCCCATTCTTGGTTTGGTATGCTCCTCCTGCCTGACCTCACATCTAATACCCTCCTTTATGAAGACTGCTACTCTACCTGCATCACCTTCTTCTCTTTCTTTCTTAAAACATCTGTTGTCAGGCTTTTCCATATCCACTCTGGCATGCACCCATTTTTCTGTGCTACCAGCAATGCCCACCCTCCACTCCTTCACCACTTGCTGCTCTCCCACCTTTTACCCAGATTCCTTACACTACAAAGTAGTACTACCTGGCTTGTCTGTAAGTTGCTTGTTTGTTTCTTTGCTACTGTCTACATATCTCATTACCTTCTGCCTATTGCCTGAGTATCTAACCCCCCCCCTGTTCTGCTTCTGTGACATGCCTTTCCCTTCCATTTTACGTAAAGGTATAGTCACTGTGAGATGCACTGATGTTACTTCTGGGTTTAGATGGAACTTGTCCCTGACATACAGAAGTTGCCCCCCCCCATCATCATTATCAGTCCCAAAAGCCCTTTTCCTTTAGACAATTTGCAGGCATTAATTAGCCTCCCTAATCCTCTGTTTCTTCAGCATGCTGGCTGCCAGTAAAGGTACTAGTTATCAAAGTGCTACATCCAACCTTCAGCCTGTTGCCTTACTAGACATGCTTGGTCTTGCTTCTGTTTTCTGTTGTGGTAGGACATTGGTTCCAGCATGGTGGAATCATAGAGATGTCATTAAGATCATTTCAAAGAAGAAAAGTGTGAGGTTGTGTTGAAGGCAATACTGATCCATGATGCAACACCGACAGAATTTCTAGGGTTCAAAGTAGCCATGCACACAAAAGCAAACATACTGTATGGCCTTGAGTGCATTGTCCAACAGGGTGGGCTTTCAAATAAGAGTGACAGGACATACAATGTTGTATGCCAGCAACATCTGGCTACCCTGCAGATATGTGGGAGGAAAACAGCCAGCACTCATCCCAAGTAATAAGTTTCTCACCTCCTCTTCTGTGAGAATAACTCCCCCACCCACCCCATGGATGTTTATGTCACAGGTTGCTTCACACTGTCCTTTCAGGTAGTGTTCACTTGGTCACTACACGATTCCTTGTCATTATGGACAGTGACATGCACTAAGATCTGCATGCTAATTGTTCCACCATCTTCCAGTTTAGTTTTATCTTATTTATTTAAATTGTTAACTGCGTTAGTGGATTTTATCCAAATATCTTTTTCAGCCACAATCTGGGGCTGTTGGCAATCACAATATATATATTGGTTAAACACAAACCAGCCAGTGACACAAACACAGTCAATTTAATGGTAAGCGCTTTTGAAGGAGTTAGTGCCCCAACTTCTTCAGGCGAAGAAAGACAATGAACTCAACATTTAAATACATAATCTGAACACTCAATTATTCAGTTATCTAATAATTGATTTTTACATCTACATTTCAACATTTAACTACATAATTAATATTATATTCATACATTTCATCCACGTCATTAAATATGAAATGTTAGTTAAAATATTTAAACTTCTATATAACTTCAACTTTGTTTAAACACACAAAATTTTTATAGATAAAAAAAATATTAAAATTGCATAAAAAATATGCCTACAAGTCTAAATGTTCTTAAAAAAGCTTTGGTGTAAACTTACAAACCCAATTGTAAAGGATATTAATTTTGTTATGAATAGATGTATGTATAGCTAACAATTTATTAGATTATTATTTTATTATTTACAATTTTAATTTTTTAATAATTTTAATATTTTTATATATTTATATTTGTACATATCGATATACATGAATGCATCTGAATTATTTACCAGCATGCAAGCCAGTTCTACACTGACATGTATAGTTTATCTGGCCAGTGTTTTTAATTTTAAAATACTTTTAATTGATACATATTCCTTGAGGCCTGGTGGAATATGGGTCATAGTACGAATTTGCCACATCAATTCACTTTCTTCCAATTTGAGTTCCCAAGGGCCTCCCCTTACTTCACATTCCACTTGATGTATAACTGCTTACTAAAAACTATGCCCTGGGTTTTCAACAATATGCTTAGCCAGTGCACTAGTAGTCACTTTTTTATTAATACAGTATTGGTGCTCGTAAATCCTCTGTTTAACCTTTCTCTCGGTTTTCCCAATATAGTATGAAGGGCATACATCACATCAAGCCACATATATAACTCCTTTTGATTCACAATTAAATTTGCCATGTGAAGTAAGGGGAGGCCCTTGGGAACTCAAATTGGAAGAAAGCGAATTGATGTGGCAAATTCGTACTATTGCCCATGTTCCACCAGTCCTCAATGAATATGTATCAATTAAAAGTATTTTAAAATTAAAAGGACTGGCCAGATAAACTATACATCTCAGTGTAGAATTTGCTTACATGCTGGTAAATAATTCAGGTGCATTCGTGTCTATCTATATGTACAAATATAAATATATGAAAACATTAAAATTATTAAAAAATTAAAATTGTAAATAAAATAATAATCTGATAAATTGTTAGCTGTACATACATCTATTCATAACAAAAGTAATATCCTTTAAAACTGGGATTGTAAGTTTGCACCAAAGCTTTTTTAAGAACATTTAGACTTGTAGGCATATTTTTTATGCAATTTTAATATGTTTTTATATATAAAAATTTTATGTGTTTAAACAAAGTTGAAGTTATATAGAAGTTTAAATATTTTAATTAACATTTGATATTTAATGACGTGGATGAAATGTATGAATATAATATTAATTATGTAGTTAAATGTTGAAATGTGGATGTAAAAATCAGTTATTAGATAATTGAATAATTGAGTGTTCAGATTATGTATTTAAATGTTGAGTTCATTGTCTTTCTTTGTCTGAAGAAGTTAGGGCACTGACTCCTTCGAAAGTGCTTACCATTAAATAGACTGTATTTGTATCGCTGGCTGGTTTGTATTTAGCTAGTTTATCTTCGTTTTGTGTAGTCTACAATATATATATATATTGACATTGCATATACAATGAACATACATGTTATACACGTAGCATTGACAGATTTTCTGATTAATTATCATTACAATAATCTCATTGGACTCAAGTAATAGAATAAAGAATAAGAACACAAATATTATGACATCATGATAGTTGGTATAGTTAGCCTGTGTCACTGAAACATTTGGATGCATAATGTTTCATGAGACATAACTTTAGTTGGCCATCAAATAGATGGAGGTCTTTGACCGAATTTCCATAGGTAGTGTATTCCAGAAAGTTTGTAAAAGGCTTTTTCTGATGACCTTTGCAGCTATAAACTGCTTTAACCCCCTTAGATAGTAAACTGCATATCTCATGAATCAGAGTTGTTTTAGTGATGGGTGATAACTGTTATTAATAGTTTGAATGTGAGTGTGTTCAGAAGAAAAGGTCTGGCCTCAACCGGAAACCAGTTTATTTAGTATAATAATGATGTTTCCAATCTGTGTGCAGCATAGATAAATGCAGATTTATATTTTCTGCAATTTGTTAGGAGTTAGTGTTATGTTAAGAGTAAAAAGAGATGAGGTAGGTTGCTATAGTTTGCGTATGAGTACATGCCTTTCCATATAACTGTTGCAGTATTCTTCATGGAAGGCATTTGCTGCCAAGGGTAGCCCAACATCCTGCCTGCATACCAAAGTCTTTAGATTTTATAGCTGCCATGCATCACACATATGCTCCCTGTGATGGGCTTAAGGCATAAAGGTGACATGTGGATGCAAATACTCAGGTCTTCTTTGTCTCCAGTCCAAATGCTGTTATCGAACATCTGTCTGAATGACTGTCTGCTGTACTGGTTACCAAGCCATATTCAGATAAGTGCCTTTTGCGGGGGGGGGGGGTTGTTCTCTACTTTTTTTTTTTATCTAGCCATGGGTAATTACCACAAGTTGCCTGATTGGATGGATCTTCTCACACAAGACAAGGGATCTCTTATCCATTCTCACATGTCCACTCTTCAGATGATACTGTGGGTGGTGGGGTTTTGATCACTTTTAGGCACTTCTTTTCTGAGGATGTGCTTCAGGTTCTGCAGGAGGTCAGAAAACCCACTACCCAAAAAATCATACATGCTTAAATGGAAAAGATTTTCTGTTTGGTGCCTGTCTCACCATGAGGATCTCTTTTCAGTAGGGGTTCTTCTGGTTCTCTCTTAACATTGTGATCTTCTCCATGCTAGCTTGGTGTATTCTTCAGCTAAAGCTCACCTGTCAGCAATCTCTGCTTGTCTGCCATTCAGCCTTCCGTTGGCTTCTTGGTTTGAGTTCAGGCAATTTCTTAAAGGTGTTTTTCATATTGGGTCCTCAAAAAGCCTATTACTCCTCCTTGGGACCTCAGTTCTAGTCTTCTTTTGAACCTGCAAGTTCAGCTTCCTTGCAGCTTTGGACTTGGAAGACTGTTCTGCTGTTGGCTCTTACTTTGGCCAACAGAGTGTCTGAACTTCAGGCTGTTATGGCCATTCTTCCTTTTTTAATTTTTCACAGACTGGGTTTCTCTTCATACTAATCCTTCTTTTATGGTCAAGGTAGTTAATGAGTTGTCTCTTAATCAGTGTATTAAACTTCCTTCCTTTTTTCCTTCTCCGCAGTCTGCCAGTGAGCAAGTACTCTGCACCTTGGACCTGCACAGATAACTCGGATATTATTTGGATAAAACAAAGTTTATTCACTGATCTGTAATCCAGCATAAAAATTATGTTTTTATACTAGATGAGACTGAAGTCTCAAGGCAGTCTATTTTTGTCACCTGACGAAGAAGGATCACTCACCTACTTCATCTTGCCATGCTTTAGTAAGTAACCAGGGAATAGTAATTCTTTAGATCAGTCAAGAAAATATAGTGAGATTAGTTAAGTACTGTTTTTTTTCATCTGTATGAATCTATTTATCTGTGTTGTTTTAATATTTCTCATGATTGAAACTTTGGTGTTTATTGTAAATAGATATTTAGTATTTTCATGTTCTTTTAGTATTTATTATTAAATATATTTAAACTTCTCATTGTGGATGGTCCTTTAGAGAATATTTTAACCTTTGAGAGTACTTATATTTATTTGCTGACACTGTGACCACTCATGAGAGCCTTGCTGCACTGGTCAAATACTACCATTTGCATTAATATTAAATTCACTCAGTATAATTAGGTATCCTTGTAAGAGCCTTAGAGTAGCTGGCAATGGAGTGTCTGGTGGCAGTTGCTACCATATAGTCTGGGCAAAGGGTAGCAGAGCAAGTAAATCTGTGCCAGCCTTTTCCAGGTGTGTGTGTGTGTGTGTGTGTGTGTGTGTGTGTGTGTGTGTGTTTGTGTGTAAATTAAATATCAGAGTCTGTATGTCAGCTAACTGGAGCAGGGACACAGAGCACTACTTTCACAGAGAGGATGTTGGAGGACTGGCTTGGATACTTGGCTGAGGACTCAGTCCTACAGCTGTGCCAGTGGGGAGTCTTGGAGAGAGAGGGAAATTCAGACCCCGGACTGAGTGTGTTCCCTGTGTGCTCTTAACGTTAATTGTGCTTGATGCAGAGAGCTGCACCTGAAAATACTGTGTGTATCTATATTTATTCCAAGTGAACATCCCTCACCGGTGTCAGTAAAAGTGTAGTACTGAGCTACTGGCCAGATGTTGGTCTAACCTTGGCAAGAGATCCCTTCCATGAAGAATAATACTATTATCAGCTAGGATGTAGGATGTTAAAGTGTAAGTGTGGAGTGGCAGCCAGTGCTTTCAAGCAGAGATTGACCTGCTGGTTTAAAGTACAAAGGGAACAGTCAGGAGCAGTGTACAAACCTACTCAGCAACTACTAGGCTTATCCTACTCAGCAACAGCTCCTCGTGGTCCTGCAGAGTGGTGCTAGCAGCAGAGAAACAAAGAGTGACTGCTTCCAAGATTTAAGTATACTTTTTCTGTTACTATCTGTGCGACCATCCTTTCTCGCCAAAAAGCGAGTTTAAACTGCTGATTTACTTGCGCTAAGCCTGTTTTCTGTGTTTTTACAATTCCTGCACTTGTTTAAAGTTTGTTTGTTTGTTTGCATTAAACTGTTGAGGCTGCCCACTCAAGTGCGCTAGCCTGTGTATTAAATTTACTGTACTTCTTCTGCTGTTTTTGTGAAAAAAGAAAAAAAAAAATCCTTGTTTCCCGCCTTTCCTAACCTAGAATAGTCCCCTATACAGGCTTTGCTGTATTCTGGACTTTTGAATAGTTCCTGTGTTGCCCATTTCCTTACTTGGATAGAAGGATGTTTCTTTACTTACCAGTGGGAGTGGGGAGCCTTGAGCAGCCTATCTGTCCCTGAAGGAGTGACCTCAGCACAAGAATCTTGTAGTTAATTGGCCATTTTGGGCCATTTCTAGCTCTTTAAAGTTCCCTGCATAAACACCCGCTTTAACGTGGCTTTGCGCAATTGTGAGCATAGCACAGCATCGGGCAGCGCCAGTTAATCGGGTTTAAACTATTCCCGGCTCCACAAAGTCTGCTCTTCACTTTTTCCGTTAGAACTACAAGTTAAACACCCTACTCTCAATCTAAGGCCCTGCACTTGCCCAAATAAGCAATCTTACAATTTAGCACTAGTAAACTAAAAGCACTACATCCTCATTTACTCTCTACCACTACCTTGTCCCCTATTGGTCCTTTTAGATTCAGTGATAAAGGAGCTCCCTATACTGTTCTAGCATGTCTAAAGGTCAGCTAATCATCTCCGCTCCAGTCCAGCTGGTGAATCTGGGAATCTTGAGGCAATGTTATAACTGTCTCATGTACACGGACAACCCTCTCCTCCTCCAAACAGGTTCAAATATATGTGAGAGATGCAACCATATAGCCAAACTGGAGGCTGAGCTCTCTCAACTCAGGACTGGTGTAACCAGTCAGGTGGAGAAGGTAACCTCACACAACACAAATCCAGTCTCACATAGTTCCACCACAAAACCAAACCAAACACATAAACACACAAAAACATACTTGGAGGCTCTAAATAAAAACCTGCTTAGGGAGCAGTGACCTTCAAAGCAGACATCCAAGCAAATGCTACCCCAAAACAAACCACGTCCAACACATAGCTCACAAAGTCAGTGTTCCAAACAGTCACAGCCCATAAGGCTAAATAACACACCTGATACACTCGTAATAGGTGATTCTATAGTCAGACACACTGACGTCCTGCTCACCAGGCTGAACAAAGAGAAGGTCACGGTGAGCTGCCTGTCGGGCGCTAGGATCCGCCACATAACGCAAGCACTCAGGTCACTCCAAAGCAGGTACAAATATGACTCAGTCATTGTCCATGCTGGTGTGAATGACCTGAGACGTACCTCCCTCGACTACATGAAAAGAGACCTAAAGGAGCTCTCTGATCATGTAGCCCAGGGCCGGTATGACCCTGACCTTGAGCAGCATCTTACCCTCACCTAGAATGATGCCACAGTATAAAGAAAAAACAATTGGCTAAAATGTTGGTGTCATTCAAAGGGGATCCAGTGTCTGTCAGTCTGGGATGACATGCTCGACAAGCCACATTGCTTCGCTAGGGACGGCTTGCACCTGTCACCCCTGGGCTTTCGGATATTGGCGAAGGCTCTTGCCACTCCCATAGTGCCTTTTTTAGGCAAGGCTCAAAAGACAAATCCACCTCCATAGACAACACAATGAACAAGAAACTAAGGGTAATGCTGCTAAACGCCAGAAGTCTAAACCTCAAGATGCACGCACTCGAAGCCCTCCTCAGTACGGAGAACATCGATATCTGTGCAGTGAGAGAAACCTGGTTCAAGGCTCCAGAGAGCACCCACGCACTACCAGGTTATACCTCATATCATGCTTTTTGGCCCCAAAACTCAGACCGAACCACAAAATGAGGGGGAGTATCCATATTTATCAAAGATACCCCCACACATCCAGGTTAGTGACGTTGCACGAAGCATCGGAGACCATCCATGTGCAACTAACAGTGGGCAAAACTGCTTTTCAGTTTGTAGCATGTTACAGACCACCCTCTCAAAATCAGGAATCCCACACGACTTTCCTGAAAACACTGGAGAATATGAAGATCTCTCCAAACACCATTATATTGGGTGACTTCAGCTACCCAAACATAGACTGGGAGCATTACTCAAGCCCCAACACCTTAGCCCAAAGATTCCTGGAATTTATAAACTCAAATGCTATGGAACAACTAGTCACCACTACCACAAAAGGAGAAAACATACTTGACCTGATCATTACCAACATGGGGACTCTATGCTCCATACCATAGGTATACCCCTCATTGGTGAGATCAGACCATAAATTAATCTCATTGGATATCCACATCCCAACCCCACCCCCAGCCCAGAAAACCACAGTGAAAAACTTCTCAAAAGCGAACTTCACTCTTCTCAAAACCGAGGTGGAATCCTTCAAGTCCCCCAGGCCAGTGGAAACTATGGCCCAAGCTGCAGAATCCTATATAAATGCATTCTATGGACACCTCCAGGAATGCATGAATCATGCTATCCCAAACAAAACCAAGACCCAATCTTCCAAAGGCAGGCATCCAGTCTGGTGGACCCCAGCCATAAATAAGCTGTACAACAGAAGGAGGATGATACTACATGATAGAGCAAAATCCCTAAAAGGGAAGGCATCTCTGATCAGTACTAGCAAAAAACTACGATCCCTCATAAAATCCTCCAAGGCCAGCTTCGAGAGAAAAATTGCACAGGACACTAAAGGTTAATCACAAGGCTTTTTTTTAGTTATGTAAGGAACCTGGGATGCAACTCCCAGATATGCTCAGAGTTGATCCAAAATGACAAAAAATACACTGAACCCACAGACATTGCCAACATCTTGGCAGACAGGTTTAGTGCAAACTTCTCCCCCCCCTCCCCCCCAAAAGAGCAAATATCTATCCCAGCAGAGTGCTGCCTCCCTAACATCTCAGATGCTCAGGTGAAAGCCGCCCTCTCCAAAGCAAAAAACACTGCATCAGTGGGAACAGACGGTGTCCCGGGTTGCGTCCTACATGAACTGCAAGCAGAACTAAACCCTCACGTAAAACTGCTGTACAATCTCAGCCTTACTACAGGATATGTACCCAAAGAATGGTGTACAGCAGCAGTGGTCCCACTCCACAAAGGTGGTGCCTCTATGGACCCTGGAAACTATCACCCCATAAGCCTGACTAGCCTAGTCTGCAAGGCTATGGAAAGGATCATCATGGAACTCATACATAAAGTCATTGGGGACCTACAGACACTAGATCCTACCCAATTCGGTTTTGTCAAGGGCAGATCCTGCCTCTTGAACCTGGTCGACTTCTTTGAAACAGTCACTAAGGCCATAGATGAAGGGAAGGTAGTCCACACAGCCTACCTGGACCTCGCTAAAGCATTTGACACAATACCCCACTCAGGCATCATAGATAAACTATCCAGCTTAAATATAAACCCCTATGTCCCAAGATGGGTTGCAAACTGGCTCAAAGACAGAACCCACAGAGTCAGAATTGCTGGAGCCATGTCAGACTCGAAACCAGTTACAAATGGTGTCCCACAAGGCTCAGTCCTGGGACCTCTCTTATTTGGGATATATTTCTCCGAGGTACAGGCTAACACGGGAGGACTGTGGCTGACCAAGTTCACAGATGACTGCAAACTGGGCGCCATAATTGACTCTCCAGCTGACACAAGCATTCTTCAAAAAGGTCTCACAGAGATGGATAACTGGTGCCAGAGCCATGGCCTAAAGCTAAATGCCAAAGAGTGTATAGTCATGCCCTTTGGCAAAAACAAAGTGCCCACAAATTACCATATAGGTGGTAACCCATTAAGTACAGAGGAAGTAATTAGGGACCTGGGAACACAAGTTGATCGTAATCTCTCCTTCGACAACCACTTTGCCAAAGTGGTTAGAAAGACCTTCTATATAGCCCACCTTATCATGAAATGATTCACATCTAGATCAAGGGAGGTCATCGTGCCCCTTTATTCATCCCTCATCAGGCCCAAAATAAAATACAATGCCCCATTTGGGATGTACCTTACCCGACACCTGCAGCAACTAGAAAGACCCCAAAAGTACCTCACAAAGAGGATCAAGGGTCTCAAACAGATGCCATATGCTGCTCGGTTAAAGAAACTCCAGCTCTACTCAGCTGCATACCGCCTACTTAGAGGTGATCTATGCCTAACATATAAAGCTATGTCCAACCCAGAATTAATGGACATGCTCCACCTTAAAAAATCCAAATCCCTTAGAGCCACACGCTCGAGGGACTTGAACCTCAGCACAGAAAAAAATAGGACATGTTGGAGGGACAGATTCATAACCCAGAGGTTCCCTTCGCTCTGGAATAGAATCCCAGTCCATGTCAGGCAGAGCCCCTCTTTGACTCTCTTCAAGAGGAATCTTGATGAGTGGATGGGAGATCATAGGTTTACCCGTGGATTACTTCTGTGTCACTACTAGACAGAGGCACAGTAAACTAACCTTAAAAAGGGCACAGTAACTCAAAATCAAAGGGTGGTGAAAGCCAATTACACTCTGGCTAGGCTTATAAATGCCCCAGGGCAGATAGCCTAGTATGAACCTATGAACCTGATTATGATGTAGGAGGTTCAAGACTATTTAATACATCTATGGGTGAAGGAGGGCAGGAGATGTTGTTTTTGAGCTCATTAAAATTTGGTATTCTATTGTTGTTGATCAATGGCCAGAAATGAATGATAGCATGAAATATCTCATCATGTTGTCTCTCGCCACCTCCAGTCTAGTAAGTATGCTCATATTGCACTGTACAGGTGGAGTTGCAGACCCCACACTGGAAGTGGCACTCCTGCAGTATACCATCATCAGTGAAAGATGGTATGATTTTATGCTTTATGAGCTGTTACCCTGATTGATCCTGTTGTTCTTCATGCTGATTAGTCTATGTTTTATAGGTGTGCTAGATAGGGTCTGACACATACTCGTACACACAAATCACCAGTGAAGTTGTTGCTACCTTTAATTGACACTTTAGTATTGTCTCTTCCTTTGAGATAGATAGCTTATTCTTGTTGTGAAGGGAAAGGTGTAAAGAAGGGAAAATATGTGAATATTCTGCTTTGGAAACCAAGATGTAATCTGGTAGTTTTAGTCTGTTTTTGCTCTGTTTCTTGCCAATATGGATAGTGCCAGCATAGAAAGTTCCAATGTGGAAGTCAGAACCTGTGCCTTATATGGAAAAACACAGATAAAGGGTCAGCAGATTCTTAGCAAAAATAATGCAAACGTGTTAATTTTAAATTTGTAATTAGCTATAGTTTAAAGATAAAATATATTTTGCTTATAGTCAAAAATAATATAAAATAATGAAGTTTATTATATTCTGAGAGACAAGACCTTGATTGCCTGGTCTCCCACTTACATGTGTTCTTTGTAATAAATGTGACTGTTCCCTGCTGAATAGTGTTGTGAAGTCTTGTACCATAACACTGTCACTAACTTATCTTTTTGTTACTCAGTGTCTTGTACTTTGGGTTGCTTTTGTTGATGTTTGTCATCCTGTGATTGTATGACACATCTACCGGTGTCCACTTTGCATGCATTCATTGATAAATGCATGGCAGAGGCCTATGATGTACCAAATGTATGCATTACATGCACTACCAGAGTGATACTAAATGATGTTTGTGATCAGGGCATTGAAACTTAACCTTATTGTGACAACTAGAACTGTAATGCCCCTTAACATTTAATGTATTGACTGCCTGTCAGGCCCTATAGATGCTAGAATATGCTTAATGCAGATTATTTCCCCAGTACCAGTAATATCCATTAATTCTGAAAGACCTCTATGGTGAAAAGATGCATTAGCTGTGTCTTTGGCAATCTGATGTTTCTTTGATGTATTCCAATATAACATCCAGAAAGATTCCAAATCTGTTTTCTGATGTCCAAGATGTTTTGGAAATATCACTGTTTGGCCTATTGAGGATGCACAGTTTTGTAGGAAGCTTAGTCCTTAATGTGACGGGCCTGATGGCCCATCTGTGGCTATCTTGGTATATCATGTGACATCTGTATATATTGCAGATATTACTTAAGGTCTCCGTACAGTCCATTACCAGTCCTGGATCTTCTGTTCTCTGTGTCCATATTCAGGATCCTCTGGTGTTCGACAGCCCAACTGAATGGTTTGAGCCTCATTCACCACTGAGTGCTTGCCTTTCATTATATTACCATACTAGTTTATGCATCATAAGGTTCTTTTCTGGGCTCATTATGTCACGTCCCTTCTATAAAATCATGCAGATGTTTCTGCATTATATAGTATGATTGTAGATCTCTGGTACTGTGAATTTTTAGGAGTATTCTGCTTACCCAGAATATTTTTTTTTAAATTGTGATCACTTTAAAAACATGATTTTTTTTTGAACTACTGATCTTAGTCTCCTTGTTAGGCCATTAAGGACTTTTGTTTACACTTAGTAATATTATATTGTGTGCTGTTTTTGATTCCTGTTTGCGTGCTCCTTCAGTAAACATGGTGGTTTTATGCTCAGCTGCAGTTGTTTCCTGAATCCCCCACCCTTGGTCTTTTGAGTTTCAGACATGCCGTGCTTCATATTCTCTTATTTAAATAAGTTGTTGCTTTCATGTGGCACACATTTACTGCTATGAGCTGCATTTTATTTTTATCCTTTTTTTGAGCATTTTTAAGCTGTGCTGAAAATTTGTTTAATTTGTGCTTGTTTTCAGCACTTCACGTTGAAAAATGTCCTTCAGTTTTCAGGTTTGCTGACCTATGTTATGCCACTTGGCTGGGGCTGCAGCAGGAAAACAGTTTTGGGGTTTATGAATAAGATCTGGAAGCATACTTAGAGCTAGGTATTAGTCATTGTCTTTAATATCAGAGGCATTGTTTTCTAAATAGTGGCTGTTATTGATCTCTGTCTTACAGTACAGGTTTTCTCATGCTAATAATAATGCCTCATCTGTTTCATTGTTGCAGCACTCCATTAATATGCTGTATTTCTTGACATGATGGTAATAATTAATCAGTTACACAGTGGCAGATATCATAACTGTCTTGTGACTTGTAATACTTCTGATTCTTCATTTTCTGAATGTGAGCTGTAAAAAGCTGTCTGCATGTATGCCGAAAGAATGCCTGTAATAAGCTCCAGTTTAAAACATATCAAAGTATATTGTAATTCGTACCGTCAGGCCTTAACAGCTGAATCTGGTACCAGATGCAGGGCGACATCAATGGGAAGATTTTTTGAAATTGTGCACAGCTTTATTTACCAATAACTTGATAACTGGGTAAATTGGATGGTCAGCTGGCTGTTTTGAACTGTGATCCAGTTACAGAAAAAAATGAAGTACACAACAGGAAGTAATGCATAACGGACTTTCTTTTATGTGTTATAATAAAAAATGCATAAGAAAGCTCCACTAGGGGCATAAAGGGTTAAGCCTTGACTATGGCTGAAGTACTGGACTGTAGAGGCATGGAAAATAAACAAGCTCATCTTTGGGGCAGTGGTTTCCATCCACCTTGTTCCTCTTTTGTAATGATGGCCTCATCTGAAGAGCACAGGCCTGTCATAATGTGGGGCCCCTGTCTTGGCAAGAGGTAGGAATGGTCACCAAAAAAATGATCTTAGTTCCTGTTGGCACATGTTGAGGAATTTGCATGCATGGACTAGGAGCACAGACAGCACTTGTGGTGCTCACATCTGCAATAGAGGTGGGATTAGACCTGGATGACACCTCATTAGACAGTCTCTGATCAAGGGGAAGCTTTATGATTGGCAGGCAGAGGGGCTAAAATGGGACAGAAGTACATAAGAAATATAATAGTTATATACATAAATAAAATTGTAACAATGTTGTGTCTTTCTGCTTTTCCCGGTTAGGGGTTGCCACAGCGGAACTCCGGTCCGCTAGTGATTGGCAGTATGCTTTGTGACAAGTTTCTGTTATGGAGACAAAAATTAAAGACTTGTATAAAACAGTTTGCATAGAACTGACAAATACAAAGAGAAATTCTTGCTTAATACTGCTCTGTTCTACTGTAATCAGAGTTTTAATGTGAAGAGAACTATTAAACAGAAATGCTGCTATAAAGAACTGTTTATAGAGGAACATTCAACAGTCAGAGTAAATATATGAGCATACCTCTCAACTGTCCAGATTTTCGCCTCATATTTTCGATCTATTCCTCATAAAATTTGTGATGTTCCGGCAAATCACGGAGGATTGAAGTAGTTAAATAATGACACGCATTTCAGTTTCAGACTTCATATCCTTCAGAAAATGCAGGCCAACACAAATCCTATTATTCTATAAAACTTTATAAGTTTATAAGAGCAATATTTAAAATCTGACCCTATTTTTGGGCCTTTGTTCCGCCATTAATTTAGGCTTTGTCTTGGTTTCTTGTGCTAAGAGGTTGAGAGGTATGTATACGAGGTGAGATACTGTAGTTAGGAAGTTGTAATATTGATTTAACAATAATATAGTTATCCTGTGACCCTTAAGCTAGTACACACATACAAGTCCTAAAGATGCCTACAGTGTTTTTTTATAGAATTCTTGGATGTCTGAGTTTACAGATATCTGAGGTGACATGGTTCCACATGGCTTAAAATAGTATGGAAAATTGTTTTTTCCTATAGCCTTTAGGAAGTTAGGTCTGTAAAGTGTAAGGGTGTCATACTGTTTAGTACTACGTCTTTAATGTTTGTATCTACTTCAGAAACACTTTGCACAGCATGTATCTCAGACACACACACAAACATATATACGGGTATGTGTGACTGTGTTTGATATATATATATATATATATATATATATATATATATATATATATATATATATATCAAATGATTGTATTTTCTATATATATAGATAATGAAACCTAGTACCATGGAAATTTGGGTTTCCAGCCTTAAGAGCAGTACACACTTTCCTTAAGGAAGAACAAGTAAACAAATTGAAAATGAGTTGTGCTCGATATTGGTATACAATTTACTAAAATAGGCTGCTGTTACAACTTCTTATGTAAGATCCATGTCAAAGATCACTTTGCATTCTAACTGCAATTAGAATACAGGATTCAAGCTAGAATTGCTTATTTAAACCATAGTTTTAAGTTAAAACAAGAGATCAGTGTTTTCACTCTTGTCAAAGCTTCATCCAATACATATATATATATATATATATATATATATATATATATATATATATATATATGCCATTGTTTACACTGTTGCCATATTTCACAATTAAAAAAAAATGTTAGGTATTATTTCCAATAAGAAGCAATGCACACAGGTTTTCTTTTACCGTCATCCCTAGTGTTGTATCCTCCCCTCCCACATGTAGACCACCCTCCCTCATTTTAGCTTTAACAAAATCTGTAACGTAATAAAATAGATGGTAAATGTGCCAGGAGTTTCTTTTAATTTAATTTCTAGCACATTTCATTGCATAAAATGGATTATTTTTCAAACGTAACACTGTGGTGTACAGGGTGCTTGCCTTGTTATGTCCTTTGTGTACTTCAGTCCTGTTTGTTTTGGTCATATTCTAGTACTTGTGTATAAAACTGGTTCTTTCCCATTTATGGGTGGTGATAGTCTTGCAGGTAGCTTTCTTGTAAAGCTTTGAGTGTTTTCAGACAACTGCAGAAGTTCCAGAATCCTGCAGATGAATTTAGCAGCCATTTCAATCTATTCCTGTTTCTGCTGCTGATATACCTGTTTTGTGGAATTGTGTGAGTGCACACATATGTACACTGCCCACTGTGTGATCCCTCTGTGATGGCCACTTGTGTTTTCACCTCTCATTAAACAGGCAGCAGTGCTTCTGTGGTCATGATCTCCCTGTCGAGAGATGACAGAGTCTGTCAAAAGATAATCATTTGTTTTCCTTGTCCCTCTTTCCTGCCTGTCATCATCTTGTATTCTTCCAGTAGACATGGCATTGATTTTGACATCTGAATTAGAAATGTGTTTTCTTAAATGTTCACCAAATTAATAAAACAAATTTTGCAACTGTAATAAAGTGAGCAGGCCTATGATTTTATTTTATATTATTAATATATTTAAATGTTAAAAAGAAACAAACATTACATAAATATTAAACATTGGCAGAATAAAATGGTATAAGTAAGTTAAATAATAGCAGTTAAAATTAACTACTGAATGTAAAAAAAACAAACACCAGAATGTGTTTATTCTGAAAATCAGTAACATTTACTCCTGGGCTTATCAGCTATAGAAGATGAAGGACATAGGTTCATAGATTAGTACTAGGCTAACTGCCCTTGTGAGCCATTTTTTAAGCCTAGTCAATTATCTCCTGTGAGATTCAAACCCTGGACCTTGTATTTGTAAGGCAAACACCTTATCCATTAGGCCATCCTCCCAACCCATGGGGATAAAACAGGATCCAGAACTCACAGTATGTCACTGTTTGTATAGCACATATATGACTTACGGAGGCAGGACAGTGGTTTTTGGTCACAGTATGTCACTATTTGTATGCCACATATGTGACTTATGTAGGTAGCACAGTGACATCTGGCAGGATTGAGACAGTTGACCTTTCTAGCATGCAGCTGCAAGATGTGAGCACAAAACTACATACAAATATCCTAAAAAAGAAAAAGCAACAGTCCCATTTATCCCTATATTATATAGATCCTTACACATCTAACATGATGCTCCGCCCCTGCTATATTTTGAAAACCTTAGGGGTGCAGTTGATAAATCACACAGCAGCCACTGGACTTTATATTATGAGCAAAAAAGTACCTCTGGGGCAAAAAGATGCAGAAACAAATAGTTAAAGTAATATGTAGCAAATCTGTAGGCAAATATATTACAATAAACTGAGGTGGAAGGGAGAAATTATTCTGTCTTAGAAGTAATTACAGAAAGCTGAGCTAAAGGTCAGTTCTCATGGAAACAAATTGGATTTCCCTGTAGCTTTTTAAATATTTAAGCTTTCCAAGATTAATATTTCCATCTTATTTCTGCATTGTCAGATGGTTTCAGTTCTGTGCCCCTAGAGGCTTGGTTATAAATCTTGTGTGCTTGTATTCTGGTGTGTTTATGACTGTAGTATTGTGGACGTCTTTTCAGTATGTGAACATCAGACAGTCTGATTTTGCATGTCGCATCCTGTAATAAAAGTCTTAGGACAACCTTGGAAGCACTTCTGTTGAAAATGGCTTGTACCTTATTTATAACACCTTCTTCCAATTACTTTTGTCTTCACCCCACCCACACTATCATTTGTACGTCTGATAATTTAGTGCATTTAAAATTTATGGTCAAGCTGAGCAGTGCCTGGGACAACAATTGTGATCTGAATTTTGAAGTTGTGGATGACAGCTGCAATAAATTAAAGCTTTTCATTAATATGTCAGAATGTGTTTTATTTTGCCCATTGGGAATTTTATCATTTCTGTTAAAAAAGCTGTTGAAATTATGTTGCAGACAGAAGCTTATTTTATATAATATCATCCATTAGTCTGGCTGCCTGTGTTATATATGTCTATACTTAATGAATTTCTGAGCGAGTCTGCTTCTGCCAGTCATTTTGATAAACAGATGATGTCTGTACTTCTGCCCATCTGTCTGGTTGTCTTATTACTGTCTTTCTGTTTGATACTGTTCTCCTCTGTGCCTGCTTAGATTCTCTCTAGGTATTCCAGTTTTCTCCATGGAATGTGCTGGCTGATCAATCCCTCTAAGCTGTTCATATATATCATCCCCTTTCATCCTTGCCCATGTGGCTATGTTATGCCTGAAAAGAATCTGCAAATGATGAGTTGACTTAACTTGGTTAATAAATAAATAGAAGAATACAAATCTTAACTCTTTTACAAGATGTCACACTTGGAACTTGGTATCAGGAGGAAAGTATAGTGCTTTTCAGGGAAACACTGAAACTCATGCTGTTGAGAAGGTTTCGCAGTCTCAAAATCTACATGGTGGTCAGACCTCATGCATGAAGGTCTGTGAAACTTGTTTACTTATGTGTCTGTCAGGCAGACATAATGTGGGTTTAACTGGGTCATCTGGGTAGCTGGATGCCACCTGCGAGCTGTATTAACCGTACTACACATTAATCTCCTTTCTGGAGAAGGAAGGGTTTGACTTATTGGCAGCCCACCTCTTAACTGCCAAATGCTGCCATTCAGATGGTGGATATTACAACAGCGATTTAAGCTGAGGATAGGGGCATTGGCCAGATACCATATCAAAGAATGATAGTACTTTAGTGAAAAAATTAGAAGTTGTACCTTCATTTCCCTCACAGGTTCCTAACTGACACATTACTAAAGTAGTAATGGCAGTGTCAGAGTCAGAAGAAGAGTGGATAAAATCTATACAGAAGTGCTTACTGTTTTAGGTTGCATGGGCTTCATGTTGTATTCATGGATGTTCTTTGTGTGTCACTGTTGCAGTGCTGACTTGTGAGATTTCCTGCCATGGAAGCCCTTGGCTAGCCCAACTACCAGAGTGAAAGTCTTCTCTCCTCTTATGACCGGTGGATGCACTTGACTGACATAAGTACACTGGGGAATAAGTGAATTCCACCTATGTCATTACTTCAGTTCAGTCTTGCCCTCAGAGCCAGAAGCAATTGAAGGTGTACATTCATCGGTTAGTCCATACCAGAGTGAAAACTTCTAAAGCTAAGTACCCCATTGGGGAACCTTTTCCTTTTTCTAAACTGCCTCCATTGTGGTAAACAAATTCCACACTGGGATTTTCATACCCTCTGTGTTACTTGTTTAGGCCCTTCACACAAAGTCCCAAATTGTCATTTCTGCACTCTGTTAACTCCAGTAAGTTAGGGTGGACATTTTAACAAGATTTCTTAGCAAGTTTCCACATGGGACGGGGCCCATTCTGCATCCCAACATCAATCTGACAAAATGCAAACGGGCTAAGTTTATGCCTTCTGACACAACTGTTTGCCACCAGATAGCCCGCCATGACTGGTTATCGTGAAAGTCAGTGAGGTGCCTTTGCAGCCCCCTCCCACAATCAAAGTAATAGATAAGGCCTGTATAGGGACTCTTTTAGAGTCTGGTATGCCATCGGAACCCTGTGCACCATTACCAGTTGCTGAACTCCATTCATCGGTCGAGTAAGGGACCACTAAGTAGGGCTTAGCTTCTGTTGAACACAGCTCTACCATTATACCTCAGAGGTATTCAGGAGTCCATGTTTCTGACCCCCCCCCCCCCAGGCCAAGACAAAAACCTACAACTAGGAAATCTTCTCATCTTTCCAGTCCTGCCAGCTCTCATTCTCAAAAGGAATTAGTTAAATTGGCAGAGGACCTGCTGTCCCTGGTAAGGGGCAGACCCCTTCCCCCCGAATCTACTTCTGGGAGAGTGGGAATAGACACTATCCCCAAGGTTCTTACTGACCTCTTTAAGACAAGGCAGGACTCAGACCAGGAGGGCTCAACCTTTGCAGATGGCCCTTCCTTGTCACCCTTTCAGCTGTCTTGACTCAGAGGATGCCTTACCTTTGGCCTCCCCTCCTGAGAACATATCCTTTGGGGAAACTTTACACTCCTTTGGGGAACTTTTACACTGTAAAGAACAAGATTATCCCCTACCCAAGAAAAGAGTAAGGGAATTCCTGCACCTCCCAGAACTGAAACCCCTGACAATATCCCCAATTTTGGAGGTGGTTGATGATGTGTTTCTAGAATCCTTTTTGAGACAAGACTCCCTTCCCCCTGCAACCAGAAAATCTGACCCTTTCTACAGGGTTATGGCTTCATAGAGGCACCTTTTCAATAACCTTTAAGCAGATCCACAGATTTTTGGTCCTGGACTTCAGGGTTCCAGAACCAGCACACCCAAGAATACCCTACCCAATGATATGCAGGGTGGAACCCTTGAAAGATATGGCAAGAAAGTATATACTTCTGCCACACTATCTATGAGGACATTGAACTGCCAGTTCCACTTAATAAAACACCAAGGGTCACTGCTGGATCAGATGAAACAAAAACTTTTGACCATTGAAAATAAAGCCTTATCTCAAAAATTAATGAATATTTGCAGTTCCACTTCACAATGATCAACCATTCCTTGCACTATGGGTTTGATGCTTTACACCTTGCCAGTAGGGCCACAGCCACTGGGTCTGTCATAAGGAGGCACACATGGCTAAGATAGCTAGACCACCCAGTGCATGTTAAGTCCAAACTTTCAGATGCTGCCTTGGATAATGAGTCACTCTTTGGTCCACAAGCAGTAGCTTTTCTCAGAGGTGGAGGATAGAACTAAGTCAAGGCAGGCAACCAAATCCCTTGTGCAGGTGCAGCCCCACCATTTCTACGAAACTACCCCACCAAGCTTTGGACTTTTTCTTCCTGATCCACTGCAGGTCAGGGGAAGGCCCACAGGCTAAGGGGCCACATTCTGCGCCAGGAACTCAGCGAAGACTACTCATCTACCCCACTGCTAGGGACTTCCTTTATCCAGGTCCCTGGGAGGGAACAGTTGTGATCCTTTCATAGCATGTACTCCTCTCTTTCCTACACCTTCCCCCCAAAAGAGAGAGAATGTCACTTTTCAAACAATCTGCCCCTTTCTCTTTTTCAGTCTTAGGATTTCCCTTTGCAAGGGTTTCAACCATCACCTCTTTTAGGCTATGTTCTACATTAAGGGTTTCTGAGGGATCACAGTCCTCTAAGTGCACTCCTGGATAGTTCCCACTATTTGCACCATACCCTTTTTGACTACTTCATTGCACCCCTTCCTCCAGACAGTAGCATAGCACTTGGCCATTAGCATGGGACTACTCAGCTCAGACTTGGTTACAAATGCACCTTAGATACTTCACAGCACCCTCAAGATTTGGATTTAATATAATGATTAAAATTTTGATTCACCGACACAAGGTGCAGAGTTTTATTCGCACCTTGGGAAATGGAATTGGTGAAGACAGACTGGCTTGTTAAGAAAGCTACCCTGCTAATCTGCTAGGAACCCAGAATCTGAAGCTCTCCATCTGACAAAATCTGGTTGTAGGATTGGACCACTTTGGACTTTAACCTTCTTGCCACAGGCAAGGTGCCGCACCGTAACCAACAGTTCAATACATTGCAGACAGGCCAGGTGTGTGACATAAATCCTTGCAGCTTGGGAGGCAGAATTAATGGATGCAAGCTGTTCATGAGAAGATCAAACTTCCTGGATAAGGGGAAAAACAAGGGACCCCAAAAGGAAGCAGTTTGTACACTAAAGCAAAGTAGAGCATGCTTTGTGTAATAGACTCAGAGAGATGTAACCTCATCTTCTACAAATTAAATCTTCCTACAGACAGGAATTTATCTTAACTCTGGCCAACTTAGCCTTTTCTTAGCCACTTCCATCCCTGCTCCCCAAGCCAGAATACACATGAGGAGACCTTCTGTGACACCTTCACATGGTAAGGGGCCAACAGCCAAAACTTTTTTCGGTTGGAAAAGGCTTATATCTGGCCTATAAAGCATTCATGTGTGGTATACCTAGGACTTTCAGAAGAACACACCAACCTGCAAATAGTAAAATAAAACCTAGGACATTCCTCTAGCCTCAGGCCTTCCACTCAGTTAACAGCAATCTCAAACTTTAATCCTCCTAGGACTTCTTCAGTTACCTTCTTACTACTGTTACTAACATAATGGAAGTGAATAAGCTCTTGGAAAATAGGAGCTTCGATCAGCTCAAAGGGCTTCTCTTACACCCAAAGCAGAAATCAAACCCAAGGGTGCCATTTGTCCTCACAAAAAATGGTGCACACACATATGGCACAAAATCTAGGGGAAAAAACATCCCTACCCTCCCCCTTTAGCCATGGGGAAAGATTTACAGTCACCCCCAGCTAACCATAGAGGATGGCACTGGTGGGCTCAATTCGTCCAGAGCGTGCTCTACCAACAAGCAGACAAATCTGAAGCCTGTATTCACTGCCATGTGGCAATTGCTTGGGAGATTCCTCTCATCATGGCCGTGGAAGGGGGACCCCACAGATGGAATTCCTCACCACTAGAGAAAACACACAGTGAAGCTTACAGACATCTTCTTTTTTGGTTAGGCTTTGATAGCTGTGGCCTCTTTTCCAAGAATACTCAGCAGAAATCACAAAACTACTGGGCTGACTTATAGCACCAGTTGATCAGTCCTACTCTGGTGCTTTCTTCTCCTTAGCCTTCGTGCTAACCCTCTCGCAATAAGCTTGGAACATACCTTCTTACTCTAGCTATTATCTGGAAGGTTGCTCTATCAAGGGGTGGAGGGGGGCAACTATCTCTGTGGATTCATGTGCTACTACCCTGACTTCAGAGACAGAACTCAGGGCACCCAAGTGTGATCCTGATAACACTTCCCCTCCTTCCCCACTTCTGTGAATTAGCTTGTGCAGGACATCTTAGGAAAAGCCAGGTGGCCTAGCCGCAGAAAAGCCTGGGCAACATTATAAGAAGGCTTTTGTAATGGGCGTGCACAGTTCTATAAGGACCCCAGCAGGACCAAATTCCCTGTTTCTGCCAGTCCTACTCTTATGTCCTCTTTCTCTAGGCTTTTCTCACCCATCCTGCAAAGCTCAGGTTTCAGCTATTTCAGCCTACATACTCTCACACTCACCTACCTTCACCCACCCTCTGGTAGGACCTTCTGCTCCTTGCCCCCAGGTAAACTTGTATACCATCTTTCTGCTTATACCTTGTCTTACGAAAATTTTAATCTTCTCACACAGAACCCTGCCCGCTTGTTTCCGATCACCCTAGTTGGGGAATCTCTGATTCTCTAGGCTGTCAGTCCTAATCCTACTGCCAACCCAAGCTGGTGACTTATACACAGAGAAAATGGTACAGTTGTGTACACTTACCATAAATGTAGATGTTCAAGTGTATTCACTGTTGCAGTCATATTTCACTCCCTCCTTTTCCCCAGTAGCCTTCAGGGAGGCTGTTACTTCCTCATGTACCAAGGATACATTTTTTTTCCCCAAACAAGTGGGTTATAATTAAGGTTTTTTTGTGATTTCCCCGTTTTCCACTGACCCAAACCCAAAAAAAGAAAAAAATGGGAAATTTAAAAACCTTTTCAATTTAAAAAACTTTTGCAGAAAAAATTAAAAAAACTTTTTCAGAAAAAAAAATGGAACCCCCATAAAAAAGTTGGAAATTCCCCCTTTCCCATAACGGGAGGAAAAAATGTTTGACCAATGTTTTCTAGGTTCCACCAGGAACTATAAAAAATTCCGCCAAATAAAAATCAAAATTAAAAAAATTAACTTTAAAATTTTTTTTGCCCAAAAAAAAAAAATAAAACATTTTCTTTTAAAACTTTTCTAAAAATTTTTTTTAACAGTTTCCGGTGTCCGTTTACCTTTGAAACTCTTTAAATTAAAAAATTTAAAACTTCCTTTACTAACTTGTTACATAAAAATAACTCATTAAACAAGTGTATTAGAAACATAATCCTTGTGCAGGGGGACTACTGAGAACTGCTGCTCTCCTTTCTATCCAATCAAGGCTGGAAAAAGATGTTTGCCCAATGAAGCTAGATAGGGTCCTCCTTTGCTGTAGCATCTAGCAAAATCTCTTGCCAAAAAACAATCAATAAACTAAACACTTGCAGAAAGCATTTGTGGAAAGTTTTGGTTAAGTGCATTGTTACTATCAAGATGAAACCAAACTGCTTTTTCTGTTTCTACTACTTGCAATCTCTAATAAGTCTCTTCTGACAAAACAGATTATGGAAACTGCAAAATTACCAATAGGTGTAAAGCTGTCCCCTATAAGCCATCTATTTTCTCTGGAAACTTGGATGATCATGATCAATTACATTCATCCAGTGGACAAAAAACACAGTGAAGCTTACAGACATCTTCTTTTTTGGTTAGGCTTTGATAGCTGTGGCCTCTTTTCCAAGAATACCCAGCAGAAATCACAAAACTACTGGACTGACTTATAGCACCAGTTGATCAGTCCTACTCTGGTGCTTTCTTCTCCTTAGCCTTCGTGCTAACCCTCTCGCAATAAGCTTGGAACATACCTTCTTACTCTAGCTATTATCTGGAAGGTTGCTCTATCAAGGGGTGGAGGGGGGCAACTATCTCTGTGGATTCATTTGCTACTACCCTGACTTCAGAGACAGAACTCAGGGCACCCAAGTGTGATCCTGATAACACTTCCCCTCCTTCCCCACTTCTGTGAATTAGCTTGTGCAGGACATCTTAGGAAAAGCCAGGTGGCCTAGCCACAGAAAAGCCTGGGCAACATTATAAGAAGGCTTTTGTAATGGGCGTGCACAGTTCTATAAGGACCCCAGCAGGACCAAATTCCCTGTTTCTGCCAGCCCTACTCTTATGTCCTCTTTCTCTAGGCTTTTCTCACCCATCCTGCAAAGCTCAGGTTTCAGCTATTTCAGCCTACATACTCTCACACTCACCTACCTTCACCCACCCTCTGGTAGGACCTTCTGCTCCTTGCCCCCCCCCAGGTAAACTTGTATACCATCTTTCTGCTTATACCTTGTCTTACGAAAATTTTAATCTTCTCACACAGAACCCTGCCCGCTTGTTTCCGATCACCCTAGTTGGGGAATCTCTGATTCTCTAGGCTGTCAGTCCTAATCCTACTGCCAACCCAAGCTGGTGACTTATACACAGAGAAAATGGTACAGTTGTGTACACTTACCATAAATGTAGATGTTCAAGTGTATTCACTGTTGCAGTCATCTTTCCCTCCCTCTTTTCCCCATAGCCTTCAGGGAGGCTGTTACTTTTTGTCATGTACCAAGGATACCTCCTCTACACTCCTGCCTGTCTAGGAATCCTTGCCCTATCCATTGGGTCTTGGGCCTGCTGTTCCATGTGCCATGGGCCCTTACTCTCCACTCCCTCCTGCCTAGGGATACCTGCCCTATATCTAGCCTTGACCTGCTGCTCTTGTTGGGGGTTCTGAACTATTAGAGGCAAGAAAACAACTGAGGTAATGAAGTAGGCGGACTCCACTTATACCCCAGCGTACTGACGTCAGTCAAGTCAGTCCTTCAGTCATAGGAGGAGGGAATATTTTTACTCTGGTAGTTGGGCTAGCCAAGGGCTTCCACTGCAGGAAATCCCACAAGTCAAGACGCAACAGTGAATCCACTCAAGCATCTACATTTATGGTATGTGTACACAACTGTATTTTTTTGATCTCTGCATATTGTAGTGTGAAGCATACCCAATAACTGTCACACATTAACTAATTCTCTAACAAACAAAATAAAAATGTAGACTTCTGGGCACACCACCATGGACCAGATGAACTCTTCAATGATTAAAACCACTCTTTTAATAAAATGAAAGCAATAAAAACAAAAATACATACAAAGAGCATGAAAATCCCAGCAACGATAAGTGCTTTTGACTTCTTAAGCCTTCATCAGATCATATTTCGTATATGCTGGGTAAGAAATATATACTGTACTACAACCAATCAAATTACACTATAATCCTGACCCTCCAATCACTGGCTCAAAAAACTCAACCAATAGCATGCAATCCATCCTCCAAATATATTGAGACTTAGGAGAGGAAGTTCTACAGATATATTCCAACCAATCGCAGTTTTGAATAAAAAACAATATGCCCCAATCAAGTGGCATTATAATTACATGAGTTTTCCTATGTAGATTTCCCAAGTTTTCCACAAGTGTACACCATATCACCATAAATGAGTAAACTTTAAATGGGAGAATTTAAAAACCTTTTGAACAGATAAAATTACAAAAAACGTTTGAACAGATAAAATTAAACAAAACTTTTTTGAACAGATAAAATTAAAAAATGGAACTCCTTATACACAAAAGAATACTGAGAACTACTACTCTCCTTCCTATCCAATCTAGGCAGGAGAAAAAGATGTTTGACCAATGAAATTATATCTAGGTCTCCTCCACCTAGCCGTTACATCTATAAAACTTCCTGCCAAGATGAACAATCAACAGGTTAAACACGTGTAGGCAGCATTTCATTAAATTATTATTTTGCTACCAAAATAATCAAACCTAACAGCTGATTTTCATATTTGCAATGAGTCTTTTCTGGCCAAGCAAATTATGTTTTTTTTTTATATGAGGTTTTCAGGGGCTTGCCATGAGTGTACAACAGTTCACCATCAGTTAGTAAACTCTAATAAATAAATTAAAAATGAATTAATAACTTCCTTTACTAACTTGTTACATAAAAATAACTCATTAAACAAGTGTATTAGAAAACATAACTCCTTGTGCACGGGTGACTACTGAGAACTGCTGCTCTCCTTTCTATCCAATCAAGGCTGGAAAAAAAAGATGTTTGCCCAATGAAGCTAGACCTAGGGCTCCTCCGTTTGGCTGTAGCATCTAGCAAAATCTCTTGCCAAAAAAAAACAATCAATAAACTAAACACTTGCAGAAAGCATTTGTGGAAAGTATATGGTTAAGTGCATTGTTACTATCAAGATAAGCAAACCAAACTGCTGATTTCTGTTTCTACAATACACTTGCAATCTCTAATAAGTCTCTTCTGACAAATCAGATTATGGAAACTGCAAAATTAGCCAATAGGTGTAAAGCTGTCCACTATAAGCTATCTATTTTTCTCTGGAAACTTGGATGTATCATGATCAATTACATTCATCCAGTGGACAAAAAAGCAGGTGATAGAATGTTTAATCTTCAGTTATTTAACAGTAGAAATGTAAACAAACAAAAAATATATATATCTATATATCTTTATATATATATATATATATATATATATATATATTATATGTATATATATATATATATATATATTATATATGTATATATATATATATATATATATATATATATATATATATATATGTATATTATATATATTTATATATATAATGTATATTATATATATATATATATATATGTGTATATTTTATATATATATATATAATTATATATATATATATATTTATGATTATATAAAAAAATATGTGGGGAAGAAAAAAAAAAAAAAGGGGGGGAAAAAAAAAAAAAAAAAATTTTTTTTCTTTAATCTTTTTTGGGGGGGAAAAATTTTTTTTTTTGTTAAACATTTTTTAAAACTTTTTAAATTTTTGGGGGGTTTCGGGGTTTAAAAATTTTTTAAAAATTTTTGGGGGGATTTATTTTGCCCCCCCGGGGGGGGGTTTTTGGCCTCTCCAGCTGCTGCAAGTGTCGGGTCAGATACATTCCGAATGGGGCATTGTATCAATCATTGGTCTGATGAGTGATGAGTATGGGGACTATGACCTCCTTGATCTAGATGAGAATCCCTTCATGATAAGGTGGGCAATGTAGAAGGTCTTCCTAACTACTTTAGGGGTGACAGACTACTATCAACCTGGGTCCCGGTCCCTTTTCTGTTCAGTGGATTGCCACCTATTTGGTAGCTAGGGTAACCTTGTTTTTCCCAAGGGTATGACTATGCATTTTGGCATTTAACTTTGGCCATGGCTCTGGCACCAGTTATCCGTTCTGTGAGACCCTTCTGAAGGATATCTGTGTTGTGTTTTCTCTATCGTTTGCAGTTCAAGTCCAATTGTGTTTGCTTGTACTGAAAAGTAGATGGGTGGGACTGAGCCCTGTGGTACACCACTTGTGACAGGCTTTGAGTCTGACATGGCGCCAGCAACTCTGACCCTGTGGGTTCTGTCACTCAGCCAGTTTGCAACCCATCTTGTGATGTATGGGTTAACATTTAAGCTGATGAGTTTTCAATGATACCCAGTGGGTATTGTATCAAAGATCGAGGTAGGCTGTATGGACTGCCTTTCCTCATCAATGGCTTTGGTGACTGTTTAAAAAGTCAACCAAGTTTTATCTGCCTTTGACAAAGTTGGATCCAAAGTCTTCCCCATGTCTTTATTTATGAGGTCCATTATGATCCTCTCCATGGCTTTGCAGATAAGGCTTGTCAAGCTAATGGGTAATTTCCAGGGTCGGTGGAGGCACCGCCTTTGTGAAGTGGGACCACAGTTGCAGTGCGCCACCCTGGGTATCCAGAGGTAAGACTATGATTAAACAGCTGTCCTAGCTGTGGGTT